>NC_134831.1:91138793-91201685 GCF_004210375.1 Tachypleus tridentatus
CTTTCTACATTAAATATAATTGTAAGTTACTTTCTACACTAAATATAACTGGGAGTTACTTTCTTTACTAAACATAACTAGGGTTACTTACTACACCAAATATAATATGGAATTACTTTCTACACTAAATATAACTTGGAATAAATTTTACACTAAATCTAACTAGAGTTACTTTCTACACTAAATATAACTTGGAATAAATTTTACACTAAATCTAACTAGAGTTACTTTTTACACTTAATATAACTGGGGTTACTTTCTACACTGAATATAACTGGGGTTACTTTCTCCACTAAATATAACCGGGGTTACTTTCTACACTGAATATAACCGGGGTTACTTTCTACACTGAATATAACTGAAGTTACTTTCTACACAAAAATAAAACTGAGGTTACTTTTTGCACTAAATGTAACTGCGGCTACTGTCTACATTAAATATAGCTTGGAGTTACTGTTTACACTAATATACTGGAGTTACATTCTACACTAAATATACTGGAGTTACATTCTACACTAAATATACTGGAGTTACTTTCTACACTAAATATAACTGGGGTTACTTTCTCCACTAAATATAACTGGGGTTACTTTCTACACTGAATATAACTGAAGTTACTTTCTCCACTAAATATAACTGGGGTTACTTTCTACACTGAATATAACTGGGGTTACTTTCTCCACTAAATATAACTGGGGTTACTTTCTACACTGAATATAACTGGGGTTTCTTTCTACACTGAATATAACTGAAGTTACTTTCTACACAAAAATAAAACTGAGGTTACTTTTTGCACTAAATGTAACTGCGGCTACTGTCTACACTAAATATAGCTTGGAGTTACTGTTTACACTAAATATACTGGAGTTACATTCTACACTAAATATGACTATAAGTTATTTTCTACATTAAATATAGCTATGAATAGCTTTCTACACTAAATATAACTGTGGTTACTTTCTACACTAAATATGTGTTTATGTCAAACTAAAACAAGTTTAACTAAACCTGTGTTGAAGTCTTACTAAAACATTGTTGAAGTTTAACTAATGCAGTGTTGAGGTCTAACTAAAACATTGTTGAAGTGTAACAAAAACAGTGTTGAGGTGTAACTAAAACATTGTTGAAGTTTAACTAAACCAGTGTTGAAGTCTTACTAAAACATTGTTGAAGTTTAACTAATGCAGTGTTGAGGTCTAACTAAAACATTGTTGAAGTTTAACAAAAACAGTGTTGAGGTGTAACTAAAACATTGTTGAAGTTTAACTAATGCAGTGTTGAGGTCTAACTAAAACATTGTTGAAGTTTAACTAATGCAGTGTTGAGGTCTAACTAAAACATTGTTGAAGTGTAACAAAAACAGTGTTGAGGTGTAACTAAAACATTGTTGAAGTTTAACTAATGCAGTGTTGAGGTCTAACTAAAACATTGTTGAAGTTTAACAAAAACAGTGTTGAGGTGTAACTAAAACATTGTTGAAGTTTAACTAATGCAGTGTTGAGGTCTAACTAAAACATTGTTGAAGTTTAACTAATGCAGTGTTGAGGTCTAACTAAAACATTGTTGAAGTTTAACTAATGCAGTGTTGAGGTGTAACTAAAACATTGTTGAAGTTTAATTAATGCAGTGTTGAGGTCTAACTAAAACATTGTTGAAGTGTAACTAAACCAGTGTTGAAGTCTTACTAAAACATTGTTGAAGTTTAACTAATGCAGTGTTGAGGTCTAACTAAAACATTGTTGAAGTTTAACAAAAACAGTGTTGAGGTGTAACTAAAACATTGTTGAAGTTTAACTAATGCAGTGTTGAGGTCTAACTAAAACATTGTTGAAGTTTAACTAATGCAGTGTTGAGGTCTAACTAAAACATTGTTGAAGTTTAACTAATGCAGTATTGAGGTGTAACTAAAACATTGTTGAAGTTTAATTAATGCAGTGTTGAGGTCTAACTAAAACATTGTTGAAGTTTAACTAATGCAGTGTTGAGGTCTAACTAAAACATTGTTGAAGTGTAACAAAAACAGTGTTGAGGTGTAACTAAAACATTGTTGAAGTTTAACTAATGCAGTGTTGAGGTCTAACTAAAACATTGTTGAAGTTTAACAAAAACAGTGTTGAGGTGTAACTAAAACATTGTTGAAGTTTAACTAATGCAGTGTTGAGGTCTAACTAAAACATTGTTGAAGTTTAACTAATGCAGTGTTGAGGTCTAACTAAAACATTGTTGAAGTTTAACTAATGCAGTGTTGAGGTGTAACTAAAACATTGTTGAAGTTTAATTAATGCAGTGTTGAGGTCTAACTAAAACATTGTTGAAGTGTAACTAAACAAGTGTTGAAGTCTTACTAAAACATTGTTGAAGTTTAACTAATGCAGTGTTGAGGTCTAACTAAAACATTGTTGAAGTTTAACAAAAACAGTGTTGAGGTGTAACTAAAACATTGTTGAAGTTTAACTAATGCAGTGTTGAGGTCTAACTAAAACATTGTTGAAGTTTAACTAATGCAGTGTTGAGATCTAACTAAAACATTGTTGAAGTTTAACTAATGCAGTGTTGAGGTGTAACTAAAACATTGTTGAAGTTTAATTAATGCAGTGTTGAGGTCTAACTAAAACATTGTTGAAGTTTAACTAATGCAGTGTTGAGGTGTAACTAAAACATTGTTGAAGTTTAACTAATGCAGTGTTGAGGTGTAACTAAAACATTGTTGAAGTTTAATTAATGCAGTGTTGAGGTCTAACTAAAACATTGTTGAAGTTTAACTAATGCAGTGTTGAGGTGTAACTAAAACATTGTTGAAGTTTAACTAATGCCGTGTTGAGGTGTAACTAAAACATTGTTGAAGCTTAACAAAAACAGTGTTGAGGTGTAACTAAAACATTGTTGAAGTTTAACTAATGCAGTGTTAAGGTGTAACTAAAACATTGTTGAAGTTTAACAAAAACAGTGTTGAGGTTTAACTAAACGAATGTTATGAAACATCGTTCTAGATATTACTAATAACTGTTGTGTGTTTTCTGAAGTCTGTACTATAAAAGAAACAAGTGCAACATTTTGTGTAGCTGTAATGAATTCTAAATCTGTAAGTAAAATTAGTTACCGAATATCTTATATCAACGACAGATATTTTATTGAACTTTGTGTAATAAACCATTAGCAACAATATACTTAACATATATAAGAATAATTGGGAAGTAGCAGTATTGTATTGATAGAAGTTGCCTTATCAGAAAACGTAGAAAAGTAAATACAAACTAGATAAATGTATTTTCAAGACGGCTGGTGAAGAATAAATGTTTACTTAAACTGTTGTATTTGTTAAAATAATTCTTTGACCGTTATGATAAACGTTTCTTGTTATTGCCTGTAGATGGAACTAGCGATCAAATTTCATCGCATACTTTGGCTATTAAAATGATTACAAACGAAGTTGTTAGTGATCTATCAGATAAATAATGTAAAACTCATATAATTTCATTAACATTTTAAAATAACATTATATAGCGAAACTTGTTCCGTAGGCTTAGTCAATCTCTTCATCAGCATATACAGAAGTTATAATATACCAATATGAATAAACAGTTTATCATGCAATGTATAATATCTACTCCTTCCAACATTATTTAAATCCAGTTTTTATAAGACGATAGGAAGACAAATTTTAACCATTAGAAAACGCCTAAAATTGTTTAGACTATTATACGCGTTTATCATGCCTAATGGAAAAGTTTATATTTTGTTTGTTTGTTTTTGAATTTTGCGCAAAGCTACACAAGGACTATCTGTTCTAGCCGTCCCTAATTTAGCAGTGTAAGACTAGAGAGAAGGTAACTAGTCATCACCAACCACCGCCAGCTCTTCGACTACTCTTTTATCAACGAATAGTGAGATTGGCCGTGACATTATAACGTCAACACGCCTGAAAGGGCCGGCATGTTTGGTATGATGGGGATTCGAACTAACGACCCTCAGATTACAAGTCGAACGCCATAGCCCACCTGTCCCTGCCGGGCCAAAAGTTTATATAATTTAAAATAGTAACATATTAGTGTCTTTTTACATTACTTATTGCACTGTATGATTGAGACAACCATTTATCGCTAATCAATATTCTTTCTACTGTCATATTTTTCTCACAGGAAAGACTATACGTTTTCATATCATTCAAAGGATTGTACTTTCAGCTTCCTTTAATTATCAGATAATTTTTCTAAAGAGGTTTAATAATTTTCACTTAAAGCTGTGTAGTTTGGAGTTGGGTATCTGAGGAATATGTTGAGATATTTGTTTCATGAGGTATTAGGAATGTTTTAGTGCAATAACGTTTTTATGAGCTAAGTCACCTCAAACGTGTTTTATAGACTAGACTGTTGTGTCGTGTCTGTGAAACCTACTAATACTGCAAGGAATGAATCGAATGTTCACGAAATCAGTTTCGTTTGTTTGTTTCTTTTGATTTTAATTTCGCACAAAGCTACTCGAGAGCTATCTGTGCTAGCCGTCCCTAATTTAGCAGTGTAAGAGTAGAGGGCTACTCTAGTAGCCGCAAACTCTTGGGCTTCTCTTTTAACAACGAATAGTGGGATTGACCATCACATTATAACGACCCAACGCTTAAAAAGGGCAAGCATGTTTGATGTGACGGGGATTTTGTTTTCGGGTTTTTATTTTATTTTCGCGGGCGCGTGTGTTTGTGTGTGTGGAGTACATATTCGGATTCCTTACACAAAGACATTTAAAACCACACGATACTGATTCCTTACACAAAGACATTTAAAACCACAAGATACACGCAACAATAAATTTCTTTTCTAAAAGTCATCAACAGATATGACGTCAGAGCGTTCACTGAGCTACAACTAAAACATCGCTTGATGAAAGACCCTGTATGTACGGCCCGACATGGCCAGGTGGTTAGGGCCGCAGGTTCGAATCCCTATCGCATCAGACACGCTCGTCTTCTCAGTCGTGGGAGCGTTATAATGTGACGGTCAAACATACTAATCGTTGGTAAAAGAGTAGCCCAAGAGTTGGCGGTGGTTGGTGATGACTAGCCTCCTTCCCTCTAGTCTTACACTGCTAAATTAGGGTCGGCTAGAACAGATAGTCCTCGAGTAGCTTATCTGCGAAATTCACAAACAAACAAAAAAATTCGTAATTAAAAATTAAAAACAATATTTAGAACTTTACAGTATCTGTGTGGTTTCGATGTAAAATGAAATCTTTAAATTTGTAATATATTGTTTGTATTAAAAAATCCTTTTATTTTGCTCTATGTAATACATATAATTGCATTCTCCTAATGCTTATGATCTCGAAACAATAGATTTATATTCTATATTAATCATAATTTTATGTATTTAATAAATAATGTTAATATCAGATGTCACTTGTTGTTACTACTGTTACCTAGATACATATTTTATCAGAGGCTTATTAAAGCTTACAGATAAAACAAAACATTTTAACCTAAAGATAAGACCGTAGGTAATAAAACTCAGTGCACCTCCTCGGAATTCCTTTAGTATCCATGCAAAGTTTCAAGTCTCCAAGTTCTTTCTCCTTGAAGCTGAATCACTGAAACTCACACAGCACGTTCTTTTATTAGAATACATACGTTAATATATCCAAGTTCCTCTCCGACTTTCATCTTGATTTACAGATGTGCTTTCATCTGTTGGGTAAAATCTATTATATTTGTACTGGCTGCTCTCTTGGAATTTACTTATTTTCCAAACATAATTTTAAACAATACTTACAAAAGGAACAGAATTCTTAGTTCTAGTATATAAAAACCTAGTCTTACACGCTCGGTGTGAAACGTATAATTCTTTATCATAAACACATTAAGTTGTACAATTAACAATCGTGTTATTTCTTTATGATGAGAAACCCACTTGAAATAAAAATGTATCTCAGAACGGCTAGTGTGGGTGTTAACACTTTTGTTGATAAGCAGAGAACAACGTTTCGACTTCCCGAGGCCATCTTCCTTATTAACCTGAATACCCACACCAGCTGATCTGAGATTCAATCGTTTTACTGAGTTTTAACTTTCTTACACTTCTTACCTCAGGTAGTTGCCATATGGTCCTACCCATTATGTAGTAGTTGTATTGTGTTAACCAGTAGGTAGTATTTATATGGTCTCACTCAGTAGGTAGTAGTTGTATGGTGTTAACCAGTAGATAGTATTTATACTAATTCAGTAGGTAGTAGTTGTATTGTGTTAACCAGAAGGTAGTATTTATACTCACTCAGTAGGTAGTAGTTGTATGGTGTTAACCAGTAGGTAGTATTTATATAGTCTCACTCAGTAGGTAGTAGTTGTATGGTGTTAATCTGTAGGTAGTATTTATACTCACTCAGTAGGTGGTAGTTGTATGGTGTTAACCAGTAGGTAGTATTTATACTCACTCAGTAGGTAGTAGTTGTATGGTGTTAACCAGTAGGTAGTATTTATACTCACTCAGTAGGTAGTAGTTGAATGGTATTAACCAGTAGGTAGTATTTATATGGCCTCACTCAGTAGGTAGTAGTTGTATGGTGTTAACCAGTAGGAAGTATTTATATGGTCTCACTCAGTAGGTAGTAGTTGTATGGTGTTAACCAGCACGTAGTATTTATATGGTCTTACCCAGTAGATAGTAGTTGTATGGTGTTAACCAGTATGTAGTATTTATATGGTCTCACTCAGTAGGTAGTAGTTGTATGGTGTTAACCAGTAGGTAGTATTTATACTCACTCAGTAGGTAGTAGTTGTATGGTGTTAACCAGTAGGTAGTATTTATATGGTCTCACTCAATAGGTAGTAGTTGTATGGTGTTAACCAGTAGGTAGTATTTATACTCACTCAGTAGGTAGTAGTTGTATGGTGTTAACCAGTAGGTAATATTTATACTCACTCAGTGGGTAGTAGTTGTATGGTGTTAACCAGTAGGTAGTATTTATATGGTCTCACCCAGTAGGTAGTAGTTGTATGGTGTTAACCAGTAGGTAGTATTTATACTCACTCAGTAGGTAGTAGTTGTATGGTGTTAACCAGTAGGCAGTATTTATACTCACTCAGTAGGTAGTAGATGTATGGTGTTAACCAGTAGGTGGGATTTATACTCACTCAGTAGGTAGTAGTTGTATGGTGTTAACCAGTAGGTGGGATTTATACTCACTCAGCAGGTAGTAGTTGTATGGTGTTAACCAGTAGGTAGTATTTATATGGTCTCACTCAGTAGGTAGTAGTTGTATGGTGTTAACCAGTACGTAGTATTTATACTCACTCAGTAGGTAGTAGTTGTATGGTGTTAACCAGTAGGTAAGATTTATGCTCAGTCAGTAGGTAGTAGTTGTATGGTGTTAACCAGTACGTAGTATTTATATGGTCTTACCCAGTAGGTAGTAGTTGTATGGTGTTAACTAATACGTAGTATTTGTATGGTCTTACCCAGTAGGTAGTAGTTGTATGGTGTTAACCAGTAGGTAGTATTTATACTCACTCAGTAGGTAGTAGTTGTATGGTGTTAACCAGTAGGTAGTATTTATATGGTCTTACCCAGTAGGTAGTAGTTGTATGGTCTTACCCAGTAGGTATTAGTTGTATGGTCTTACCCAGTAGATAGTAGTTGTATTGTGTTAACCAGTACGTAGTATTTATATGGTCTTACCCAGTAGGTAGTAGTTGTATGGTGTTAACCAGTACGTAGTATTTATACTCACTCAGTAGGTAGTAGTTGTATGGTGTTAACTAATACGTAGTATTTGTATGGTCTTACCCAGTAGGTAGTAGTTGTATGGTGTTAACCAGTAGGTAGTATTTATACTCACTCAGTAGGTAGTAGTTGTATGGTGTTAACCAGTAGGTAGTATTTATATGGTCTTACCCAGTAGGTAGTAGTTGTATGGTCTTACCCAGTAGGTATTAGTTGTATGGTCTTACCCAGTAGATAGTAGTTGTATGGTGTTAACCAGTAGGTAATATTTATACTCAGTCAGTAGGTATTAGTTGTATGGTCTTACCCAGTAGGTAGTAGTTGTGTTTTCTTACCCACTAGGTAGTAATTCTTCGTGATAACGAGAAACACACTTGAAGTAAAAACTAATCTCACGACGGATGGTTATTAAAAGTTTTATCAAACTAAAGTAATGAAGTTTCGACCTTTTTCAGGTAACGAAACAATAAACGATACCAATGATGGATTGTAATCAGAAGTTGACAACAGAAAATTATTTGTTATTCATCCCAGTAGTAAACGTAAAGAAGTATATTCCAACTGGTCCATACGCTAACCTCTTTGTTAACCTGAAGATGACCTAAGAAGGTCGAAACGTTGTTCTCTATGTTAGTTAAAGTATTAATATCTATACCACACGCACTGCTGTAGAAGGTATGTGTTCTTACCCATTATTACAAATTCCGCATCTTAAAACATTTGATTTAATAATAAAATTATTAAAATAAACGGTTTGTTCTGAAATTCAAGATATTCTTCAATATGTTATTTGTATGCAATTCTATACTGAATTTTTTTTGTACAGTTTTCTTTCACAATATGGTTTCCTAAACTTCTGATATATAGTAATATGAGAAATAAGCTTACCACATATGTTCTTCAGTAGTTAAAGATAGTACGAACTAAGATTATTGTGTTACTATTACCACGTGTGTCTATGTTGCTCTAAATTAATGTATTGTAATTTTACCTTTCTCGACATAAAATACGAAATACTCAATATAGTACACGTATTCAACTACAGATGGCATTAGTATAGCTAAACGAAAAAAAAAATATATATGCTTTCCGTTTTCTTACATACTGCGTATATTATAAAGCGGCATAAAACGTTTGTGTTCCATCCCTTTATTAAGTTCTGATATTTAATTTGACAAGATGGTGACAAACACTACTGTTCCTTAAAAGAGGGAAGGAAACGATTGTCATCCTTGAGAAGAGGAAGAGAAATCCCTAGCAATAATAAGAGAATATCAATCTATCCCTGAAAAAAGAAACATTTCGATTTAGTTCATTTTAACATCAAGAAATGTAAGCTAGCTTTAACCACTTCAATTATACTGTTTTTCTCTCGAAATATCATTAATACCAAAAGATGTGCAAGAATAAATAAAGTAAATCAAATAAATAACTAATAACTTTATAGTAACTACATATAATCACTCCAGTTTGTTAAATATTAACGGTTTTCATTATTTAAAGTAATCTCCACTTTGTTAAATATTAACGGTTTTCATTATTTAAAGTAATCTCCACTTTGTTAAATATTAACGGTTTTCATTATTAAAAGTAATCTCCACTTTGTTAAATATTAACGGTTTTCATTATTTAAAGTAATCTCCACTTTGTTAAATATTAACGGTTTTCATTATTTAAAGTAAACTACTCTTTGTTAAATATTAATAGTTTTCATTATTTAAAATAATCTACATTTTGTTAAATATTAACAGTTTTCATTATTAAAAGTAATCTCCACTTTGTTAAATATTAACGGTTTTCATTATTTAAAGTAATCTCCACTTTGTTAAATATTAACGGTTTTCATTATTTAAAGTAATCTCCACTTTGTTAAATATTAACGGTTTTCATTATTTAAAGTAAACTACTCTTTGTTAAATATTAACAATTTTCATTATTTAAAGTAAACTACTCTTTGTTAAATATTAATAGTTTTCATTATTTAAAATAATCTACATTTTGTTAAATATTAACAGTTTTCATTATTTAAAGTAATCTACTCTTTGTTAAATATTAACGATTTTCATTATTTAAAGTAATCTACACTTTGTTAAATATTAACAGTTTTCATTATTTAAAGTGAACTGTACTTTGTTAAATATTAACGGTTTTTATTATTTAAAGTAATCTACACTTTGTTAAATATTAACGGTTTTTATTATTTCAAGTGAACTGTACTTTGTTAAATATTAACGATTTTTATTATTTAAAGTAATCTACACTTTGTTAAATAATAACGGTTTTCATTATTTAAAGTAATCTACACTTTGTTCAATATTAACGGTTTTCATTATTTAAAGTAATCTACACTTTGTTAAATATTAACAGTTTTCATTATTTAAAGTAAACTACACTTTGTTAACTATTAATGGTTTTCATTATTTAAAATAATCTACATTTTGTTAAATATCAACGGTTTTCATTATTTAAAGTAATCTACACTTTGTTAAATATTAACAGTTTTCATTATTTAAAGTAAACTACACTTTGTTAAATATTAACAGTTTTCATTATTTAAAGTAAACTACACTTTGTTAAATATTAATGTTTTTCATTATTTAAAATAATCTACATTTTGTTAAATAATAACGGTTTTCATTATTTAAAGTAATCTACACTTTGTTAAATATTAACAGTTTTCATTATTTAAAGTAATCTGCACTTTGTTAAATATTAACGGTTTTCATTATTTAAAGTAATCTACACTTTGTTAAATATTAACAGTTTTCATTATTTAAAGTAAACTACACTTTGTTAACTATTAATGGTTTTCATTATTTAAAATAATCTACATTTTGTTAAATATCAACGGTTTTCATTATTTAAAGTAATCTACACTTTGTTAAATATTAACAGTTTTCATTATTTAAAGTAAACTACACTTTGTTAAATATTAACAGTTTTCATTATTTAAAGTAAACTACACTTAATGTTTTTCATTATTTAAAATAATCTACATTTTGTTAAATAATAACGGTTTTCATTATTTAAAGTAATCTACACTTTGTTAAATATTAACAGTTTTCATTATTTAAAGTAATCTACACTTTGTTAAATATTAACGGTTGTCATTGTTTAAAGTAATCTACACTTTGTTAAATATTAACAGTTTTCATTATTTAAAGTAAACTACACTTTGTTAAATATTAACAGTTTTCATTAAATAACTACACTTTGTTAAATATTAACGATTTTCTTTTTTTAAAGTGAACTGTACTTTGTTAAATATTAACGGTTTTTATTATTTAAAGTAATCTACACTTTGTTAAATATTAACAGTTTTCATTATTTAAAGTAATCTACACTTTGTTAAATATTAACGGTTGTCATTGTTTAGTAATCTACACTTTGTTAAATAATAACAGTTTTCATTATTTAAAGTAAACTACACTGTTAAATATTAACGGTTTTCATTATTTAAAGTAATGTACACTTTGTTAATTATTAACGGTTTTCATTATTTAAAGTGAACTGTACTTTGTTAAATAATAACAGTTTTCATTATTTAAAGTAAACTACACTGTTAAATATTAACGGTTTTCATTATTTAAAGTAAACTACTCTTTGTTAAATAATAACAGTTTTCATTGTTTAAAGTAATCTACACTTTGTTAAATATTAACGGTTTTCATTATTTAAAGTAATCTACACTTTGTTAAATATTAGCAACAGACAGTACTATTATATTTATACACATAACTGGTTTCATGGACATACAACAGACAGTACTATTATATTTATACACATAACTGGTTTCATGGACATACAACAGACAGTACTATTATATTTATACACATAACTGGTTTCATGGACATACAACATACAGTACTGTTATATTTATACACATAACTGGTTTCATGGACATACAACAGACAGTACTATTATATTTATACACATAACTGGTTTCATTACAACATACAGTACTGTTATATTTATACACATAACTGGTTTCATGGACATACAACAGACAGTACTATTATATTTATACACATAACTGGTTTCATGGACATACAACATACAGTACTGTTATATTTATACACATAACTGGTTTCATGGACATACAACATACAGTACTATTATATTTATACACATAACTGGTTTCATGGACATACAACATACAGTACTATTATATTTATACACATAACTGGTTTCATGGACATACAACATACAGTACTGTTATATTTGTATTAATTTATTAGTTTTTGGTATTTTGAACCCAAAGTGCACCTAATATCACATCCAGATTAGACATTTCCAAAGTCCGTCACATCTATGTCTAAATATGAACTGTTAATCAAAGGAAGAGAAATCATCAGCAGCACGTTCTGTCTACTCGGTTCTGTATAACACTGAAAATCTGGTTTAGATTCCCATTGTTGCCAGAACAAAGATTGTGTAGCTACGTACTTTACAACAAACGAAAGACTGTTACTTCCGTAACGCGAGAAATGCTAAGTTCTGAGCGTGCTTAGCAGAATCACTCATGCTCAAGCCTTGAGCTTTCCGATACAAAGACGGGAAAACTAGTCTCTAGGTTATGCCAAGTCCACAAATTACTTGACGTTACAGGAGATGAAAGGTTATAAAATGATGGCTAGTTACACACTGTTTTTCTTGCCAGTTTATATAATACGTCCACTGTTTAGTTAGTAAAAATTAACGTGTTTAGAGCTGTAATTTTGAATGATGAATCATAATTTAAATATTATATCTTTATTTGAAATTGGCACGTTTTTATCCCGAAACGTAATAGTTGATTATCTTATTGTCTTATCATTTAGCAATCCTATGTTTATCATTTAGCAATCCTATGCTCGAAACACTGACGGTCTTTAATTTGAGGTCATCATTAAAGGACCTGGCAAGGCCTGATGGTTGGGACACTCAACTCTTAATCTGAGTACTGCGGTTTTAAATCCCCGTCACAAAAGCCAAGAGTTAGTGGTAGGTAGTGTTGACTGTAAGCCTTCCCTCTAGCCTTACACTGCTAAATTAGTGACAACTAACGCGGATAACCCTGGTATAGTTTTGCGAAAAATTCAAATCAAACAAACAAACGGTGTCAAAAAATATTTAAATCGATAAATCGCAGACTGTAATATAGAAGAGTTATTACTTACGCTACGAAATATCGCAGACTGTAATATACCTGTATAATGAGTTAAACCTCGCGTCTCAATAATTTTACATAATGAGTTCGAATCTCCAAACAGAAATTTATGTCCAATGAAGTACAGAGATGAGGATTTTTTTATATCCTACAATTAATATATTTATATTTTGTAGCTAAAATCTACAATTTAATATATCTAATCTTTGGTTAAAATATACAAGTTAATATATATTTATATCTATTAGTTAAAATCTACAATTTAACATATTTAAATCTATATTTTAAAATATATAATTAAAATATATTTATATATTTAGTTAAAATCTACGATTAAGTATATTTATATATTTAGTTAAAATCTACGATTAAGTATATTTATATATTTAGTTAAAATCTACAATTGAATATATTTATATATTTAGTTAAAATCTACAATTAAATATATCTATATCTTTAGTTCAATTCTACAATTTAATAAATTTATATATCTAGTTAAAATCTATAATTTAACACATTTATATCTGTAGTTAAAATCTACAATTAAATATGCTTATATCTTTAGTCCTCAAGTTTTTAGTTTTGTGAATAATCAACTTAACCTTTCACCTCGTTTTTTAAAACATGTGAGCCTAGTTCTGGTTTCAGAGGCTAACATTTCTAACCAGTTAAATCATTTCGATTTTGATTTAGTTTGTACTCCTACAATCAACTGTTAAAAGAACGAACGTCATGTGGCCTTGTCAGCTTGCATAGGAATGCCTAAAACCCAAACAACAATGTGGTTATTTTTGGTTTTGGTCGATTTTAATTAATATAACCTGATTTTTCAGTTTAATGGTATCACAAGAGCTGGTCGCACATACCATCCTTAGTTGTTATTTCTTAATCTTTGTATTTTATTGACGAGTTTAAAAAGTCCAGAACACAATTCTTCAAACGAAGTCGAAGATTACTTTAAAAAGTAATTTTTGTTCGAGAAAACTACTTTTAATGACTAATAATACATGAAACTTATGAAAGATAGTTATAAATTAAATAAAACACTTTCAGTTATTCCTTATTCACCACATTTTAACAAGTATATTTGAGACACTGAAATAGCAGGCCTAGTCTGGTTTCGAATCGACAATTTCAAGGTTCGAGCCGTTTGATTGATAAAGACTTAATGTAAAAATACACTTTATTCTGAGAACTTTGAAAGGAAAGTATTTGTGAAAAATTTTTATTACTATTTGTTGTTTATTTAAAACATTACAGCCATAAAAGTTAACCAAACAAATAAAGAAAGTTTTAACACGATGGATTATCCAAATATAGAAAAAATTAATAACGTGATATATTAGCAATGTGTAGTAATCCTGACAAAACATGGCTAAACAATAAACTTTGTAAGTGCTTGGTAAAATGTAATCCAAACAATGGTAGATTCACATTTATTGTTGTTGGGTTTGTTTGTTTTTACCTGGTTTTTAATTTACTTTTCTGTAATATTGTTACAGAGTGATGTTCTTCTCATTTTCAGACCGGACTTCATTTACTAAATAGTAAAATCTAGAACGAACCCAAGGTGTACAATGTTTAACTTTCATTTCTTCATGATAGTTAAATATTTCATTATCCTGATGCGGCTAGCACTAATTTTGAGAAAAGAAAAAAACATTTCGGGAATAGCATTTCGGGAATAGCTGTTAGGGCTTACACAGCTAAGTTAGCCGTTAGGGCTTACATAATTAAGTTAGCCGTTAGGGCTTACATAACTAAGTTAGCCGTTAAGGCTTACACAGCTAAGTTAGCCGTTAGGGCTCACACAGCTAAGTTAGCTTAGGGCACAGCTAAGTTAGCCGTTAGGGCATACATAACTAAGTTAGCCGTTAGGGCTTACATAACTAAGTTAGCTGTTAGGGCTTACACAGCTACGTTAGCCGTTAGGGTTTACACAGCTAAGTTAGTCGTTAGGGCTCACATAACTAAGTGAAATTCGAAGTGTTATCACTTTAACTTATCACATATTTGTTCTGTTATACAGCCGTTACAATAAGATTTTAAATATATGTCTGAGAAATAATTTGACTGAAGTATTACATTCACTAACCCTAATATATGAGCTATAAAAGTAAAGCAGCACTTTCAAAACTGACCTTGTTCTGTTGTTACTGTCTGAATTTGAAAGCTGCATTAATAATAACTTAAAAGTCATGTCACGCTGTGCTGTTGTTGTTGTTGTTTTTACTTTCATTGTCTCTTGTTTGGAACTTATATCATTGATGGCTCAAATTGTATGTGACAACAGTAGAAAAGTAGCATACTTTCAAGGTGTAGAATCTAAAACGCTATTTTAGGGTCTTTTGTTTAACACAGTGGGAAGTCTCACTAACCCAAACCTAGTTTAGCGTTTACTGTAATTAGAAATGTGTTATACAACTACTGAAACTAGGGTTGTGTTATACAGTTACTTAGACTAGGGTTGTGTTGTACAACTACTTAGACTAGGGTTGTGTTATACAACTAGGTGTAGAATCTAAAACGCTATTTTAGGGTGTTTTATTTAACACAGTTGGAAGTCTCACTAACCCAAACCTAGTTTAGCGTTATGAAATGTGTTATACAACTACTGAAACTAGAGTTGTGTTATACAGTTACTTAGACTAGGGTTGTGTTGTACAACTACTTAGACTAGAGTTGTGTTATACAACTAGGTGTAGAATCTAAAACGCTATTTCAGGGTGTTTTATTTAACACAGTGGGAAGTCTCACTAACCCGAAACTAGTTTAGCGTTTACTGTAACTAGAAATGTGTTATACAACTACTGAAACTAGGGTTGTGTTATACAGTTACTTAGACTAGGGTTCTGTTGTACAACTACTTAGACTAGGGTTGAGTTATACAACTATTTAGACTAGGGTTGTGTTATACAACTATTTAGACTAGGGTTGTGTTGTACAACTACTTAGACTAGGGTTGTGTTATACAACTAGGTGTAGAATCTAAAACGCTATTTTAGGGTCTTTTATTTAACACAGTGGGAAGTCTCACTAACCCAAACCTAGTTTAGCGTTTACTGTAATTAGAAATGTGTTATACAACTACTGAAACTAGGGTTGTGTTATACAGTTACTAAGACTAGGGTTGTGTTGTACAACTACTTAGACTAGTGTTGTGTTATACAACTATTTAGACTAGGGTTGTGCTATACAACTATTTAGACTAGGGTTGTGTTATACAACTACTTAGACTATGGTTGTCTCGTTCAACTTCCGAGACTTGGGTTGTATTGTACAACTACTGAGATTTCAGTTGTTTGTTACATGTCAACTACCGACTGGAAAACCAAAATTAGTTTAATATTCAATTAATAGCTGCCTCAGCCATATCAAGCAAGCGCTGTTAGTTATATAATTGTTTCATGTTAAAAGCAATAATGAAACAAAATAAATAGTTGTTTAAAGTATAACACAACACAACACAAGTTAAGATTCTACTCCTGACAGTTCTTTTGTTCGTTCTATCTATCACAGCACGTTTCTAAATACACATATGTTTTTACAAAAGTCATGAACTCGACTATGGTTTTATTGTTGTTTCTTGTTGACATAAAAACATTAAAATAAATGTGTTTTATCTCGCGTTATCACGTGAAGAAACGAGTTTTAAAAATCAGTTTCACATAAATATACCCTCGACAGAAGAAGAATATCGTTAGCCTATGTTTTTGTATTATCGATATAATTGTGTTTATCCCAAGACTTTCAGTCGTGATCTTCTGAAAAACCTATTCCCGTAGTGTTTTTTACAACAATGTAATAAGTGTACATGTCAAATTTATTTTAAAAAGAAGAGAAAAACATTTTAAAATATTTAAATTAAAGACATTTAAAAAGTTTTGATGATCCACAATCATCGAAACAAATGTTTTATGTTGAAGAAAGTCAAAAATTGTTTGTCGAAAATATAAACATGGTAACCCTAATAACATCTCGATCTTAATTGGTCGAGGTACCTTCGTGACAACTTCATCTTAAATTACACATTTTACCCCAACCCTGTGACGTCAAACACGTTATAACAGCATGACTTTTACGATATTCATGACTGCATACGTGTTAATACTTTTCAATACAATATACGTTTTACATATTTAAAAATATATTATATTACAAATGTTGCTAAGACTAAAAATCAACGAAAGCTACAAGTTTCCAGCACTAGAGGCCGCAGTGTCCGTGAGCACACGAAATAACAAAGGAGCAAAAATGATTTAGTTTGGTGCAATTTTTTTAATGTTTGTATCTGTATGAAAATTTTTGGTAGTTTTGGAACAAAGTAGAACCACTTCGATATTTAAGTAACATGAGATTTATAATGTCACACAATTGTATCATTCGTTACGTCACATGGAAACAAGTTTGCTTTATAAAGTGGCGTATTTCTTAAAGTACAGTAATGAAATCCAGAAAACATAAGTTTAACATTACGTAAAGTAAAAAATCCAGAACAACATAGATATAGCGGTTACTAAATACAATATAGCGTACTTATGGGTTTTTTAAACAGAAAGTTACACAATGGGTTGTCTGTATCACAAAAATTGAAACCCAATGTTTAGTGTTTGATGAAACAAACTTACTGCTGAGACACCAGGGTCCAATGTTATACTTTTACTGATAAATTTGTTATTTTCTATATATCATCAGGCTAGTCTACATCTGTTTAATGTCATCAAGCTGGTCTATATCTGTTTAATATCATCAGGCTGGTCTATATCTGTTTAATATATCAGGCTGATCTATATCTGTTTTTCTGCATTAATTCTAAGTTCAACTGTCGACTTTACGTAACATGAAAATTTTACTGTGTGCATAATTAATTAGGTTTCCAATTTATATAAATTCTAATCACCGAGTAACGCGTACCCACCGACGTAATGTGAGTATTGTGAAAACTGTAATAATTTATCTTGAAAAATAGTTTATGCTGTGACTATTAGTAGGCCAGGAGTGAGACACAAGGATACGTACGATTTCTCACCAGTATTATTTGTATACGGTCTAATATTTTATTCGCACCCGTATTATTGTATACGGTCTAATGTTTTATTTTCACCCGTATTATTTGTATACGGTCTAATGTTTTATTCTCACCCGTATTATTTGTATACGGTCTAATGTTTTATTCTCACCCGTATTATGTGTATACGGTCTAATGTTTTATTTAATTATTTTTTTGTATCCAAGTGCGAATATAATTAGTTAGGTAATTTAGTAATCATAGCTTCAATTTCTCAAGATGAGAAATTTCACATTATTGCATGAAATTCAGCACTTTGTTCCTTACAATTAGGTCCCCCTCAGTACAGTAGTAAGTTTACGGATTTACAACGCTAATACCAGGGGTGCGATTCCCCTCGGTGAACTCCGCAGATAGCTCACTGCACAACAAAGTTTTTGTTTCTTGAACACTGTTGGTTGTTCCTTACAGATTTTTGGCTGCTGATCACGAAAATCACATCCAAATTTGCCCATCACGTACCGTTTCATCGAAATCTTCAGTTTAACCAGGGCATTGCTACAATGGAAATCCTTCAATGCTTGCTGGCTACTGTTGGACACTGCAACGTGATGCACCGGACATTGAATACAAACAAAAATCAGGAGCAAAACATTTAATTATGTTGAACTTAATAGCGTATTAGAAACATAAACGCAATTAAACACGTTATTGCCGGTAAACAGTTAACTGTCTATTTCTCTGAGTCCCTACGTGATGAAGCAAAACCAAAACTATATTTGTGCATACCCACCAGGTACCTGTCACAATCAGCAAAAACTCTTCAGGAAGCAAAACTTTTCAAAACATTGTTGTGTAGTGATCGCCTAATATGGCTTTGTTGTAAGAAAGCTCACACAACCTCCTTAAATTTAGTCTCATTAAAAAGAAATGGTTCTATTTCAATAAAATAATTGTGAAACATTGTCAGCAGAATACAAGAGACTGAAAATTATTAGAAAATACAAACATCATACTTACACGAAAATCAATTTTGTCTGAACACAGAACAAAATCTATGACGACTCTGTTCACGCAAAGAAAAATTTAGAGCAATTGTCCACAAGTAAAAACATTGTTCTAAACACCTCTTGCACATTTATAAAAATTAGAGACATATCGGTGGTCGACGTCATTCAAGACATAATGTTTCATAAAGTATGCATTTTATACTTTATCAAAGTAACGTTATTGCAACAAAGAAACCACGCTATTTGTGAATACAAATGCAACATCAGGAGTTAATTTGTTTTAAGGCGAGAGTCAGTGATCAAGGAGGTGAAACATTGCCCTGGATCATAGTAAAGGGTTAACTGTGTACGACAAAATTCCAATGAAATTACAGAAAAATTCATCCGCGCTCGGGCTTGGAAACTAACATAGAAGTTACGAAAAACTGTTTGAAATTGAATGTATTTACTTTGAACTTGGAATGATAAATATTCGTATTATTGGCATGACATAAAATATTAAAAAAAACAGTGGAATTAGAACTAAACTTTTGTATGGATTAATGACAGGAGCTCATGAAAAATCAGTTACTTATAAACAGCTTAATCTACATTTATAGAAATCATTTTATTTCGCAAATAAAACAACTTCTATATGAGCATATAAAACAAGTAAAGTCGCATGAAAGTCATTGATATCGAGGATAGAGAGATTTCAAGAAAGCTAGAAAAGGATTAAGTAACAAATATATCAATAGTGTGGAAACACCAGACAGATAGAGCAGAAGAATAAGTAAGGTCACGGGAGTATTTGTGTTTTAAGTAAGGTCACGGGAGTATTTGTGTTTTAAGTAAGATCACGGGAGTGTGTGTGTTTTAAGTAACGTCACAAGAGTATGTATGTTTCAAGTAAAGTCACGGGAGTATGTGTGTTTCAGGTAAGGTCACGGAGTATGTGTGTTTTAAGTAAGATCACGGGAGTGTGTGTGTTTTAGGTAAGGTCACGGGAGTGTGTGTGTTTTAGGTAAGGTCACGGGAGTGTGTGTTTTAGGTAAGGTCACGGAGTGTGTGTTTCAGGTAAGGTCACGGAGTATGTGTGTTTTTGGTAAGGTCACGGAGTGTGTGTGTTTTAGGTAGGTCACGGGAGTGTGTGTGTTTTAGGTAAGGTCACGGAGTGTGTGTGTTTTAGGTAAGGTCACGGGAGTGTGTGTGTTTTAGGTAAGTCCACGGAGTGTGTGTTTTAGGTATCACGGGAGTGTGTATTTTAAGTAAGGTCACGGGATGTGTGTGTTTTAAGTAAGTCCAGAGATTTGTGGTTTTAAGTAAGATCCACGGGAGTATGTGTGTTTTAAGTATAGGTCACAGGAGTATGTGTGTTTTAAGTAAGGTCACAGGAGTATTTGTGTTTTAAGTAAGAGTCACGGGAGTGTGTGTGTTTTAAGTAACGTCACAAGAGTATGTATGTTTTAAGTAAAGTCACGGAGTATGTGTGTGTTAGGCAGGTAATCCACGGAGTATGTGGTTTTAGTAAGATCACGGTGTGTGTTTTAGGTAAGGTCACGGGGAGTGTGTGTGTTTTAGGTAAGGTCACCGGAGTGTGTGTGTTTTAGGTAAGGTCACGGGAGTGTGTGTGTTTCAGGTAAGGTCACGGAGTGTGTGTTTTAAGTAAGGTCACGGGTGTGTGTGTTTTAGGTAAGGTCACGGGAGTGTGTGTGTTTTAGGTAAGGTCACGGAGTGTGTGTGTTTTAAGTAAGGTCACGGGAGTGTGTGTGTTTTAGGTAAGGTCACGGAGTGTGTGTGTTTTAGGTAAGGTCACGGGAGTGTGTGTGTTTTTAGGTAATGTCACGGGAGTGTGTGTGTTTTAAGTAAGGTCACGAGAGTGTGTGCGTGTTTTATAGCCAAGTCACATCAGGCTATCTGCTGAATCTACCAAGAAGAATCGAACCCCTTATTTTAGTGTTATAAATGCGTAGACTTACCGCTGTACCAGTAGTGTACATGGGGAATATAAGTTTGGCCAAAGAAGAGTTAAACACAAAGTTAACTGCAGTAGGAGTGAAAGGCCTAACGATTAATATGTTAGATTAAAACATTAGAAATAGAGAAAAATACCTCAAGTTATCAACTTTGTGACAGATATTTATTTTAACATCGATGTTTGTTTCCATTAAATATATATTTTGAAATGCATGTAATTTACACTTTTAAATGTGTATTGTGAAATTCCCTAAATTTGTAGAAGATTCGCGAGTGTAGGAATCAACAACACATTATATGTGTGTGTGTAAATACTAGTGATCGCCAATATTGTCGAGTCAGCTGAAATTTCGAGAACCTACCCTACGGCTAATAAGAGGTAATAAACGAAACTCGCGGAGAGACAATATATATTGTTAGTTTGCTACAGCTGGTGTATATTAAACTTCGGAAGTCATAGCTGTGGTTGACGCTTATTAAGTGGGAACTTCAGGTGTTTAGGAGAAGTTATAGAATGTCTTCGTAAAAGTACTAACTTCCAATGTTAATCCGCTGTGGAAAACTTACGTGTGATTAGCAAAGAGCTACTTAGCTAGTGAAGTAAATTGTACATATATCAATTCCAAATTAATTAGTTCATCGTAAATATTCGATAGAATATTAAGAAAGTTCGTAAAACTTTTGTATATAAATCAATATTTGTAAGCACCGTCGTGGCCAGGTGGTTAGGGCACTCGACTTGTAATCTGTAAATGGAAAACACACTCTTTATTTATTTTTAAATTGATCGCCAACGAGTCACAGACACGTACTGTAGAAGAATCCTAAGCCTTGAAAATTGTGCATTTGCAATTTCGCTCTTGACTGTTTGAAAGATAATTATATATAATTGATATTCAATATGAAACTGTACGTTATTTTGTTTCAAGTGTGTTCGTAGTCTAAACAACAAATTTATAGAAACTTTGCTATGAATTAAAGTTTATCTTCCATTTTGTTCAATATTATTTCGTATTGACCATATTCAATGTTTGTTTGTTTTTTGAATTTCGCGCAAAGCTACTCGAGGGCTATCTGTGCTAGCCGTCCCTAATTTAGCAGTGAAAGACTAGAGGGAAGGCAGCTAGTCACCATTACACACCGCCAACTCTTGGGCTACTCTTTTACAAACGAATGGTGGGATTGACCATCACATTATAACGCTCCCACGGCTGAAAGGGCGAGCATGTATAGTGCTACCGGGATTCGAACCCGCGGCCCTCAGATTACGAGTCGAAACGTGAGTGATTTACATCACAGATTAATTATAGGGATTTCTCACATCTCTAGAAAAGAGAGTTTGTAACTGACGGTCAGTTGTCTTTAGAATACAATGTATTTTACACCACATAAATAAAATTACCGTATTTTCCTGTTTAATTATTCTTTGGCCCTAATAAGGCAGTGTAGTAATAACACTATGTAACACAAATTGTCTTCATGCGTTGTATGTGTTATTTCTTAATGTTATAAAAATTCAGAAAATGGCCATTATTCCCTTCAAACTTTGCTCTTGTGACCTGGATAATGAAATTTAGAAACTAACCTATTTTCTATGTAAAAACTGACAAATTTGCACATTTTCATTTACATAAGGTCTGAATAAAACAACATATGAATCAAGATTTACATGTATTTATACTAAGTTATACAAAAATGTTTAGAAGTGAGTAATTTTTCAAGATTTGTGACTATAATGTAAATCACTTTCATATGTCAGCCTCCAAATATAGTCTCCCATCATGTTTTCGTTATACGCTCCCAGGTCACAAAAGCAAAGTTTGAAGAGAAAAATAGGTCTTTTCCATTGACTTTAGGCATAAGCAATTGGGAAATAACACTTTCTGTCTAGGAACAAGAAAAGGTAAAAATTTCCTTACACAGTGTAATTGTCAGTTGGAAAGCAGTTTACGTGTCTATTTCTTGATTTTCAACCATAGCTACTCTGAAGTTATCTGTGCTAACCGTCCATTATAGAGAGAGGGCAGCTTGTCAACACTGTTACCCGTCAGCTTATGTGCTACTCTTTTACCAACGTTATAACAACCACACGACTGAAAGGAAGAGAATGCTTAATAACGGGGATTCGAACCCACAGACTGAGACGCAAACGTCCTGACCACCAGGCCAGACGGTGTGAACATTTGATGTTGTCTGTTCACTGAATTGGCCTAAATTTTTAGATCTCAGTTTCGTTGTAAATATAACAGGAATTGTGCTGTTTTTTAATATGGTATCTCAATGGATAAATATAACATCATCTTTAATTCTAGTGAACAATATGTATATATCATAAACAAACGAGTTGCTCACCTTGAATACAGAATAATCAACTTTTCTTTGGAGATATACGCACATAGTCATACATGACCCACATTATTCAAGACAGCAACTGTTTAAGTTAACTAATTAACAGCCGTATGAGCTTGGCCGATTAATCGGTATTCGGTTAAACGAAATTACTTTGAACTTTGCAGTATATATGTAGACATCATCTACTGAGAACACAAAGTCTGAACGCTTATGAGTAAACCTAGTATGGTATATTGTTGAATTACTAACAAAAATTACAGAATTCAACTAAAACAATTTTATCTGTATCTCCAATATGCACTTGACTTTCACTTACTTTATCAGTCTCAAATCACTTCCTTAATCTCCGTATTTTTAGCAAAAACTACGAAGGAAAATGAAATGTTATCGTGAACAGAAGTGCACGTGTCTTCTGAAAGACATTTAAATAGCACTCTTGAATCTTTTCATTATATTCTAGGTCAGAAAATAGAAAACATAGTGCGTACATTCTGACTCAAATTGTCAACTCTTTCGGCTGTACAAAGGACAAAATGTTTGGTAGTAATAAACGTTTATTTTTCTTTAGATGATATATGTGTTAAACTACTAAAAGAATACCATTCGAAAGTTTTTAAACAGTGGTTCTATAACGTTAGTAAGAGTAAGCTTAGTTTTAGGCTAATTTAATACATAAACCTAACGTAAGGCTTAACTGAAACGCTACTTGGTAAATTCTATTTTACTTTTGGCTACAACTCAGTGCAATAAAACTTTTATATTAAACTAGTTTCTGTTATATCACAGAAGTTATCAATAAAAAAAACTTTCTAACAAATAAAGTGAATGTTAGGCATTCAACATGAACACCATTGTTGACCTGAGAACAATGAAGTGATAGTTTTGTTGCTATGCAACGATGTATGTTGTTAAACTTTACAACAAACAAGAGACATAGAAGCGTCCTCGAGAGAGTGATAAAAGAAATAAGTATTTTATAATTAGTGATAAACAAAGAGTGTATGACAATACGTCAACAGTACTATATCTGCTACAATATCCACGAGGCCTTTCGCTTGATACCAGAGCTCTTCAGGTTTGTTACGACGCAAGAGAAAACGTAATGTCTGAAACGCTACATAAATTTTTCAAAGTGCACGAAAAAATGACTATTATTATATGAAACTAATTAATTAGGAAGTGCTTTCAAGATTTCAGTATTTTTGTAGAAACAATTTACAATACATATGAAGTTGCTTTAAAAGCTGAAATGTAAACATAGGAACACAATGGAATATTTTTAAATGCTTCGTTAAATTATTAATAACGATGATTTATTCCAGATAAAGTTCACCTCAGTAATTAGTAGATATTTTTTCTACCTCGACATAAAGAACTGTGTGTAATTATTTGTATTTTTAATAATAGAATAAAAGGAATCACGACATGAAATCATGTCCTGGTAACATTATAAATTACGCTTCACTTCACACGCTCTCTTGTAAAGAATATAAATAATTTCAAGATATTTGAAGCTTTGGAAGGTGCACGATCGTGCCCTATTTATTAGTACCTAACTCCGTCGTTCTAACTCACGTGGACTCCGATACGAGCGGGAATGTTTTCGCCAGCTTTAAATCGTGCCTTGGTACTTACGTAGACAAAACACACCAGATAACATCGTGTAGAAATGCTGGTTGATCGCACCAAGTGAGTCGGGAACGAATCTAATACAGGAAGTGTTTTCAGCAAGAAGGATAACATTCGGTTTGGTCGTACACTGCTCTATCGTGAGAAGCAACTCAGTGATCCAGAACCTTTCGCTACTACCTCTAGAGAACATACATCCTTGTGCAAATTAATTTAAACAAATGGTCATTTCACAATATTTTCAGCATGGCGGCCGGTGTAGGCTCGCTGGACCCGCTGATTTCCTTTAATAGTCATTTTTTCACACAGACGGCATCATTAGCTGTGTTTTGCAGTACGGTCGATCTGTTTTTGGGATATATGACGAAATTTTGAGGAATATTACGTCATTCAAAATTGCGTTAGAAGGGCAAGGAGACCAGTCAAAAAACAACTTCTTACCAACTCGATGAAAAAAAACCGGTATCAATGGGGTCTGAAATACAAGAACTGGACACAAGAACAATGGAGGAAGGTGTTATTCAGTGACAAGACTCATTTCTTCGTACAGGGTCAAAGAAGCCTGCATGTTCGCAGATCTCCAGGTGAGAAACTTCGAAAATCTCACATCAATCAGTTCGTAAAACATCCCTCGAAGAAGATGTTTTGGGGCTTTTTCAGCTACTATGGCGTCGGAGGGTTATATATCGTAGAAGGTATGATGCGAGGACCACAGTACATCGAAGTTTTGAAGAGAAGAGTCGTTACAGAATTGAAAAAAAGATTTCCAGATGGATCTGGCATTTTCAGCAAATCTGGCTCCGTGCCACACATCGAAACTTGTAAAGAATTTTATGACAACAACGCAAATAAAGGTGCTGGACTGGCCTGGAAACTCTCCGGACTTAAATCCTATTGAAAATCTTTGGGCGATTTACAAAGAAAGACTTCGGGGGAAAAGATTGTACTACGAAAGATAAGCTAATTGAGGCCATAATTGAGGTGTGGTACCACGATCCAAAAATTAGTAAAGATTGCAGTCAGTTCGTGAACTCGATGTCAAAGCGGATTAATGATCTTCTGAAAAATAAAGGCGGTCATATCATGCATTAATTTGTGAGTAATTTTGGATTCTCAGAAATAAAACGCAAAAAGTTGAAAAAATCGTAATTTTCCGTCTTGTTTCAATTAATTTGCACAAGGGTGTATTTGCCAATGTATGACCTGTCCTACAGATGTATCTACATAAGCTTGATTGACGATGTAATAAAAATCCGGCCAAATAAGGAGAACTGCACTTGAAACCACAAATAAAGAGTACATTCCCTCCACAATGGCACAGCGGCATGTCTGCAAACTTACAACGCTAGAAACTGGGTTTCGATACCCGTAGTGGACAGAGCACAAATAGCCATTTCGTAGCTTTGTGTTTAACTACGAACTCCAAATCCAGTAAAGGTGGTTACACTCAGAAGAAATCCACCAACATGAAGAGAGTTTGGTCAGAAATATTCGTGACAAATAAAGAGAATTATGTTTAAAAGAACCACACAAAATGGAAACGATTACAATAACTTAGTGTGGGTTCTAAGTTCAAGGTTACATTCAAAGTTACGTCATTTAATGCCCAGTTTCTTCATTCAGTTGTATTTTAGTTCAATATTGGATATTAGTTGTATACTGAAAGAACTCAAACACTGACTGGAAGGAAACGGTAAAAAGTCAAATTAAGAAAACACTTGTTTTTGTAGAAATAAATGTTACAATATTCAAAGAAGTTCATGTTGGGTTCATATATTGTCTCATATCACATTGTTACATAATGTATCATATTACATTGTTACATAATGTCTCGTACAACATTGTTTCACATTACATTGTTACGTATTGTCTCATATCACATTTTGACATATTGTTTCACATTATATTGTTACATATGGTCTCATATTATATTGTTATATATGGTCTCATATTATATTGTTGCATATTGTCTCAAGTCTTTGGAAAGGAATTGCCTAATGTTGATTGTATATCCATTGTCAAGACACTACATTGCTTCTGTTGTTTGTTCGGAATATATATATATTATTCGTTTTCTGTTAGGACTGCATGTTATTTGTTTACTCTAAAACACCACAATGTGTTTGTTTTTGTTAGGGCTACATTTTGTGGATGGTTTCTCTTAGAACTACATGTTAGAGCTACACGTTTTGTTTCCTGTTATATCTATATATGTTAGGGCTACATGTTATTTGTTTTCTCTTAAGACTAAATATTGTATTTGTTTAATGTTAGGATTTCATTTTGTGGATAATTTTATGTTAGGGCTACACGTTATTTGTTTTCTCTTAAGACTACATATTGTATTTGTTTTTTGTTAGGGCTACATTTTGTGGATGGTTTCTCTTAGGACTACATGTTAGAGCTACATGTTTTGTTTCCTGTTGTATCTATATATATTAGGGCTACATGTTATTTGTTTTCTCTTAAGACTACATATTGTATTTGTTTTTTATTAGGGCTACATTTTGTGGATGGTTTCTCTTAGGACTACATGTTAGAGCTCCATGTTTTGTTTCCTGTTATATCTATATATGTTAGGGCTACGTGTTATTTGTTTTCTCTTAAGATTACATATTGTATTTGTTTTTTTGTTAGGGCTACATTTTGTGGATGGTTTCTCTTGGGACTACATGTTAGAGCTACACGTTTTGTTTCCTGTTATATCTATATATGTTAGGGCTACGTGTTATTTGTTTTCTCTTAAGATTACATATTGTATTTGATTTTTTGTTAGGGCTACATTTTGTGGATGGTTTCTCTTAGGACTACATGTTAGAGCTACACGTTTTGTTTCTTGTTATATCTATATATACTGTATTTTTATAGAAATGAAGTAGCTGTTGATTATTTTTGTAGTTAAAGATATATTTCGTACACGTGACACGTGTCTTTATGTTTTTCTAGCACATATTTCACTTTCAGCGTGAACTATGGTCACTACAAACATTAGGGTTAGCCTGACACTCACTTTGCACCCTTAAAATCAATGTGTTCGTAGGGTTCTTAGGCACTTGTCTCTCTGTAATAACCTACATATGCTCGAAGATGTTAATGTATTAATAATTTATTTCACTCTGCTTGAAGGGAATTAGCCTCACTTCGGTGAAGGAAGTTTCTGATCACCTATTCACCGATGAGATTCCCGATGTAAAAAAAAATCTGACTGAAGAATCTAGCAGTTACCTCTCTTCCTCCCGGCTCAGAGAGGTGATGTATACAGATAGCGGTCATCTATTCTTGACTTTGTCCAGGTTTCTGTACCGTTGATTTATAAGTGGTCCTACATTGTACTAATTTCATTTTAAGAAAAATGTACCAGATTTTCTATTGCATTCTGTAATTGTGTGCTTTTTTCTCACCGTACACAGACACATGTAAAAGACACATTTTATAACTAACCAATCACTCTTTAGATCACGTACATATGTCATAAAATTACCTGATTAACTAACCAATCACTCTTTTAATCAGGTACGTATGTCATGACGTTATCTGAATAACTAACCAATCAGGTTCCACATCACGTTTGACTTCCGTATAATGGACTAAATGACGTTATTTTACATTTGTTTCGTATTGTTGGAGATTCTTTAACCATTTCAATCAGTGGACAGTCCACAAGACACTCAGATACTTGAAATAATTGTTTTTGGTTTTGCAGAGGTTTACCTAACTTTTAAATAAAAGACTAGAAGAAAAACAGTTAATTAACGGTACCCACTACCGGACTACTCTTGAAAATAATTTTGGGATTTCTAAGTTTATTTATCACCACTCTAACAGTATAGTCCTAGTCCTAAAATTCCCAGGGTGTTCTTACAGCGAGGGAACACGGTTGGTCAATCCAGCCAATAGGTCACGACCTCCGGTTATCAAATTAATTCCAATGCCTAGCGTTTTAATCACACTCCATTCGAGACTGCTCTATTTAAAATCAACCAATGGAATTACACTTTACAAAAGTCCTGGTCAACAAATAGGAAGAGGCTTAACTTAAAAGACTGGTTTACATTAGGTAACTCACTACAACGTGGCCGCTGTGTTAGTCGGAAAGTTTCTGTTTTTGTCAGTGTTTGTCATATGAATTTTATTTCCGTTTCCTTCGAAGTTTCATTTTTTTTCATTCTATCATTTGGACAATTTGTCAAGTAAGGTTCATTTTAAACCTTTTCATATTTCTCACATTGTGAGACAATATTTTTCTATTGTTTCAAATACAACAGTTCTCACGTGATTTTAACTTTCTTTTCATATGCTTAACAAAGACTATTTGAAAAATGAGTTTTCTTCTCTTCCATTTAACTTGTGAAATTTTGCAGGTGAAATTCTTTTCCTTTCACTATAATAAATATAATTATGCTAAGCCTTCTACCAGATGAGCTGCTAAAAATGTACAATAAAATTAGTAACTAGGCTTAACAAAAGCAACTATTTCCAGCTTGCTTTATTTCATAAGTTAGTTGTTCCAGACGTTGTTTTGGTTCTTATTTGTTAAATTATTTTAATTTACTTCTTTGACGTTTTCTCTTTACGTGTTTGTTTGTGACAATTTTCAATTCCCGTACCCAGAGTTATTTTTTATTGGTGAGTTTTAACGTCAAGTTATATAATAGACACTCTGCGTGTGACAGGGAACGAAGTGTCGTACTTTAGGGTTGTAAGCCCGTACACTTCCCTTTTAACCATGGAAGGGGGCGTTCTATGTGGAATATTTAACCCGATATATTCGTCAGCAGTTTATAATTTCCTGTGCGATTTAAGGTTCTCTTATTGTCAAATAACTCTTCCATATTTATAGAACTATGTTCCGATCGCTTAAACATATAAGAGACATCTGTGATTGTCACGCACGTGCGACGCGCTAAACAGAACGAACGTGCGTGAGACAAATAAAATCTAAATACACAACATCAGTGTTCTAGTTGGAGGCTAAGAGTAATTATTTTAGGTTATTTCTTAGTCACAACACATTGCCAGTGGATTTTATTATTAGTCTAAAGTTATGACTATAGTCTATTGTTGAGATACGGTACTGAATGAAAGTATCTATTGTCAAAACACGGTACTGAATGTAAGTACCTATTGTTGAGACACCATACTGACTGCAAGTACCTATTTTCAAGATACGTTACTAGATGTAAATATCTATTTTTGAGACACAGTACAAAATGTATGTACCTACTGCCAAAATATGGTACGAAATGCATGTACCTATTGTCGCGATTAATGTGAATACACCGCCCATCAATTAATGCATCACCTATCCTATTGAGCATGGTAAGTATAACACAACGTACTATTTACTGGGGCTAATACACCACCTATCCCAACTGACTAGGGTTAATACATCACGTATTCTATTGAACATGGTTAATACATCACCTATCCCAGTTGATTAGGGTTAATACACCACCTAACCAGTTGACTAGGGTTAATACACCACTTATCCCAGTTGATTAGGGTTAATACACCACCTAACCAGTTGACTAGGGTTAATGCATCACCTATCCCAGTTGATTAGGGTTAATACACCACCTAACCAGTTGACTAGGGTTAATGCATCACCTATCTCAGTTGATTAGGGTTAATACACCACCTAACCAGTTGACTAGGGTTAATGCATCACCTATCCCTGTTGATTAGGGTTAATACACCACCTAACCAGTTGATTAGGATTAATACACCACCTAACCAGTTGACTAGGGTTAATGCATCACTTATTTTATTGGTCAGTGTTGATGTACTTCATATCATTACGTTTATTCGATTGTTAAAGTTGATTTTTTTTCTAACCATTTCTCCTCGATACTTACAGCATCTAACGTTGACACATGGTCAAATGAGATGTTTTTAAGGATATTTTGAAATAAAATGATAAAAGAAGAAAATTCAGTTCCCAAGAGTCATTGAAACATGACCTATGGTGTAAAGAATGTAACTATGAGATTGGAAACAGATGTTTTCATTTCATTGTTCTCAGAGCTGTTAAATTAACAAGTAGAACTAAAGATTTTAATGACAAGTTAAGTGGACCATGAGACGTGAATCTCTTTAGACGTGAATCTTGTTGGACAATTGTGAAGATATTCTTCTGTTAGTCAACAAATTTTTGTTTCTAAGCCTCGACCACAATACCTTTAATTATCATAATTTCTTCGTGGCACATAAAAAACATGTTTCTTCTTCGTGTAGAACTTGAATATATTTCGTTTTAATAAGGTTTTAATCATACTATTATAGGACAATCAGTCCTTCCCCGTGGGAGGATATATCTGCACTTCAGATATATCAACCCTACCCCTGACCCAGTGGTCAGAGTCTCAGCGTTAAGTCTGACTACTTACAGCTATGAAAATCGAGTTTGAATACCGATGGTTGGAGGGGAACAGAGAGCCCATTGTGTGGCTTTGTGTTTTACAGCAAACCAAGAAACAAGTCCTTTAGATATGTACGTATTATAAATATTCAGGTTTAACTTAGTTTTACTTAGTGCTAATTGGTATTTAATAATCTAGTGTATAAAGTTAGGTATTCTACTCTTTGCTAATTTTTATTTAATAATATAGTATATAAAGTTAAGTATTCTACTTAGTGCTAATTGTTATTTAATAATCTAGTGTATAAAGTTAGGTATTCTACTCAGTGCTAATTGTTATTTAATAATCTAGTGTATAAAGTTAGGTATTCTACTGAGTGCTAACTGTTATTTAATAATCTAGTATATAAAGTTAGGTATTCTACTCAGTGCTAATTGTTATTTAATAATCTAGTGTATAAAGTTAGGTATTCTACTTAGTGCTAACTGTTATTTAATAATCTAGTATATAAAGTTAGGTATTCTACTCAGTGCTAATTGTTATTTAATAATCTAGTATATAAAGTTAGGTATTCTACTCAGTGCTAATTGTTATTTAATAATCTAGTATATAAAGTTAGGTATTCTACTCAGTGCTAATTGTTATTTAATAATCTAGTATATAAAGTTAGGTATTCTACTCAGTGCTAATTGTTATTTAATAATCTAGTATACAAAGTTAGGTATTCTACTCAGTGCTAATTGTTATTTAATAATCTAGTGTGTAAAGTTAGGTATTCTACTCAGTGCTAATTGTTATTTAATAATCTAGTGTATAAAGTTAGGTATTCTACTCAGTGCTAACTGTTATTTAACAGTATAGTGTGTAAAGTTATGTATTCTATCTGGTGCTAACTTTTATTTAACAGTCTAGTGTGTAAAGCTATGTATTTTACTCAGTTCTAAATGTTATTTTACTGACTCTCTCCGATTCAACATGACTTCACTCTTACACGCTGTGATCACATATGAGAGTCATTATTAAAGATACTCTGATCACATAGGAAAGTCGTTATTAAAAATACTGTGATCACATAGGAGAGTCGTTATTAAAAATACTGTGATCATGTAAGAGAGTCGTTATTAAAGATACTCTGATCACATAGGAGAGTCGTTATTAAAGATACTGTGATAACATAGGAGGGTCGTTATTAAAGATACTCTGATCACATAGGAGAGTCGTTATTAAAGATAATGTGATAACATAGGAGGGTCGTTATTAAAGATACTGTGATAACATAGGAGGGTCGTTATTAAAGATACTCTGATCACATAGGAGAGTCGTTATTAAAGATACTGTGATAACATAGGAGGGTCGTTATTAAAGATACTGTGATAACATTAGAGAGTCGTTATTAAAGATACTCTGATCACATAGGAGAGTCATTATTAAAGATACTCTGATCACATAGGAGAGTCGTTATTAAAGATACTGTGATAACATAGGAGAGTCGTTATTAAAGATACTCTGATCACATAGTAGAGTCGTTATTAAAGATACTGTGATAACATAGGAGGGTCGTTATTAAAGATACTCTGATCACATAGGAGAGTCGTTATTAAAGATACTGTGATAACATAGGAGGGTCGTTATTAAAGATACTGTGATAACATAGGAGGGTCGTTATTAAAGATACTCTGATCACATAGGAGAGTCGTTATTAAAGATACTGTGATAACATAGGAGGGTCGTTATTAAAGATACTCTGATCACATAGGAGAGTCGTTATTAAAGATACTGTGATAACATAGGAGGGTCGTTATTAAAGATACTGTGATAACATAGGAGGGTCGTTATTAAAGATACTCTGATCACATAGGAGAGTCGTTATTAAAGATACTGTGATAACATAGGAGGGTCGTTATTAAAGATATTGTGATAACATAGGAGGGTCGTTATTAAAGATACTCTGATCACATAGGAGAGTCGTTATTAAAGATACTGTGATAACATAGGAGGGTCGTTATTAAAGATACTGTGATAACATTAGAGAGTCGTTATTAAAGATACTTTGATCACATAGGAGAGTCATTATTAAAGATACTCTGATCACATAGGAGAGTCGTTATTAAAGATACTGTGATAACATAGGAGAGTCGTTATTAAAGATACTCTGATCACATAGTAGAGTCGTTATTAAAGATACTGTGATAACATAGGAGGGTCGTTATTAAAGATACTCTGATCACATAGGAGAGTCGTTATTAAAGATACTGTGATAACATAGGAGAGTCGTTATTAAAGATACTCTGATAACATAGGAGAGTCATTATTCAAGATACTCTGATCACATAGGAGAGTAGTTATTAAAGATACTGTGATAACATAGGAGGGTCGTTATTAAAGATACTGTGATAACATTAGAGAGTCGTTATTAAAGATACTCTGATCACATAGGAGAGTCGTTATTAAAGATACTCTGATCACATAGGAGAGTCGTTATTAAAGATACTGTGATAACATAGGAGAGTCGTTATTAAAGATACTGTGATAACATAGGAGAGTCGCTATTAAAGATACTCTGATAACATAGGAGAGTCATTATTAAAGGTACTCTGATCACATAGGAGAGTCGTTATTAAAGATACTGTGATAACATAGGAGGGTCGTTATTAAAGATACTGTGATAACATAGGAGGGTCGTTATTAAAGATACTGTGATAACATTAGAGAGTCGTTATTAAAGATACTCTGATCACATAGGAGAGTCGTTATTAAAGATACTCTGATCACATAGGAGAGTCGTTATTAAAGATACTGTGATAACATAGGAGAGTCGTTATTAAAGATACTCTGATCACATAGTAGAGTCGTTATTAAAGATACTGTGATAACATAGGAGGGTCGTTATTAAAGATACTCTGATCACATAGGAGAGTCGTTATTAAAGATACTCTGATAACATAGGAGAGTCATTATTAAAGATACTCTGATCACATAGGAGAGTCGTTATTAAAGATACTGTGATAACATAGGAGGGTCGTTATTAAAGATACTGTGATAACATTAGAGAGTCGTTATTAAAGATACTCTGATCACATAGGAGAGTCGTTATTAAAGATACTCTGATCACATAGGAGAGTCGTTATTAAAGATACTATGATAACATAGGAGAGTCGTTATTAAAGATACTGTGATAACATAGGAGAGTCGTTATTAAAGATACTCTGATAACATAGGAGAGTCATTATTAAAGATACTCTGATCACATAGGAGAGTCGTTATTAAAGATACTGTGATAACATAGGAGGGTCGTTATTAAAGATACTGTGATAACATTAGAGAGTCGTTATTAAAGATACTCTGATCACATAGGAGAGTAGTTATTAAAGATACTGTGATAACATAGGAGGGTCGTTATTAAAGATACTGTGATAACATTAGAGAGTCGTTATTAAAGATACTCTGATCACATAGGAGAGTCGTTATTAAAGATACTCTGATCACATAGGAGAGTCGTTATTAAAGATACTGTGATAACATAGGAGAGTCGTTATTAAAGATACTGTGATAACATAGGAGAGTCGCTATTAAAGATACTCTGATAACATAGGAGAGTCATTATTAAAGATACTCTGATCACATAGGAGAGTCGTTATTAAAGATACTGTGATAACATAGGAGGGTCGTTATTAAAGATACTGTGATAACATAGGAGGGTCGTTATTAAAGATACTCTGATCACATAGGAGAGTCGTTATTAAAGATACTCTGATCACATAGGAGAGTCGTTATTAAAGATACTATGATAACATAGGAGAGTCGTTATTAAAGATACTGTGATAACATAGGAGAGTCGTTATTAAAGATACTCTGATAACATAGGAGAGTCATTATTAAAGATACTCTGATCACATAGGAGAGTCGTTATTAAAGATACTGTGATAACATAGGAGGGTCGTTATTAAAGATACTGTGATAACATTAGAGAGTCGTTATTAAAGATACTCTGATCACATAGGAGAGTCGTTATTAAAGATACTCTGATCACATAGGAGAGTCGTTATTAAAGATACTGTGATAACATAGGAGAGTCGTTATTAAAGATACTGTAATAACATAGGAGAGTCGTTATTAAAGATACTCTGATCACATACTAGATTCGTTATCAAATACATTGTTCACAATCAACATAAACAAAATAAACTGTTTGATGTGGCAGCAAATCGTGTATTAACACCATCGATTGGACTTACAAAGACTAGAGAAACCTCACACTAGAATAGTCAATACTCAGCTATATTCAACCATGAAAGGAAATTAAAGACTGACAAACTTTATTAGAGCTTGAGGCACAAGAGAAACGCAGTTAATGTTTGTAAGAGTGATGTATTCAGATGAGCTGTATTTCACTGAACATTCACTAACCATCCAGCTCACAGATTTTAAATTTTAAATAACCCTTAACCGTCATGGTTTGTGGCGTTTTAATATTCCGTTTTATTTTTTAAATGTATTTTATCTTTTTTTTAACACATTTAAACTTACATTTGATCCTTATATAATAGGTAAAGTGGCAAACAAAACAAGCTGGAAAATAGCCATTGGAAGTAATTCATAATGGAAATAATAACATGATTCATTCTACACTTATGTGTTTAGTATTTATTATTATGACAGTCTTTTCATATATTGAGATTACTTATTAAAAATCTGTTTTAAAAGAGACAAAAATTGACACGTTGAAATTATGAAGTTTCGCTTCTTATAGTTTTTATTCGTTTTTCAAACAGGAAGCTGCAATCTCTGTTTCTTTAACATCACTCAGGTAATTCTGTAATGTCTAGAGAACACTGACAATTCGTAAAACAAAGTTATTTTAAACCAAGTTCTTAGAGAACAAGTACAATCAACATGTTACATGGTATTGTTTCATGAGAAACTAGATATAAAACAATGAGGTCACTGAAACTGTTTGCCTTATGTGTTTCTTCAAGGTGGTGACAGAAATCAGTGGGCATGTGACAAGACGTTATAAATGTAGGTCCTAAACAAGGGATGAGTGAGTGACTTTCACACTTTAGTGAGAACGGTAGATCCGAAACAAGGGACGAATGGGTAAATTTTCAGAATTTTATTGTAAACAGTAAACTTACGAACAACAGACAAATGAAGAAAGTTTTACAGTTCAAATAAGTTTATAATAAACGCACTTTAGTTGTTTATAATTGTTATGTACAAGTATAATAAACACACTTTAGTTGTTTATAACTATTATGTACAAGTATAATAAACGGACTTTAGTTGTTTATAACTATTATGTACAAGTATAATAAACACACTTTAGTTGTTTATAACTATTATGTACAAGTATAATAAACGGGCTTTAGCTGTTTATAACTGTTATGTACATGTATAATAAACACACTTTAGTTGTTTATAACTATTATGTACAAGTATAATAAACGGGCTTTAGCTGTTTATAACTATTATGTACAAGTATAATAAACACACTTTAGTTGTTTATAACTATTATGTACAAGTATAATAAACGGGCTTTAGTTGTTTATAACTATTATGTACAAGTATAATAAACACACTTTAGTTGTTTATAACTATTATGTACAAGTATAATAAACACACTTTAGTTGTTTATAACTATTATGTACAAGTATAATAAACGGGCTTTAGTTGTTTATAACTATTATGTACAAGTATAATAAACACACTTTAGTTGTTTATAACTATTATGTACAAGTATAATAAACGGGCTTTAGTTGTTTATAACTATTATGTACAAGTATAATAAACACACTTTAGTTGTTTATAACTATTATGTACAAGTATAATAAACACACTTTAGTTGTTTATAACTATTATGTACAAGTATGATAAACGGGCTTTAGCTGTTTATAACTGTTATGTACATGTATAATAAACACACTTTAGTTGTTTATAACTATTATGTACAAGTATAATAAACACACTTTAGTTGTTTATAACTATTATGTACAAGTATAATAAACGGGCTTTAGCTGTTTATAACTGTTATGTACATGTATAATAAACACACTTTAGTTGTTTATAACTATTATGTACAAGTATAATAAACACACTTTAGTTGTTTATAACTATTATGTACAAGTATAATAAACACACTTTAGTTGTTTATAACTATTATGTACAAGTACAATAAACGGGCTTTAGTTGTTTATAACTATTATGTACAAGTATAATAAACACACTTTAGTTGTTTATAACTATTATGTACAAGTATAATAAACGGGCTTTAGTTGTTTATAACTATTATGTACAAGTATAATAAACACACTTTAGTTGTTTATAACTATTATGTACAAGTATAATAAACACACTTTAGTTGTTTATAACTATTATGTACAAGTATAATAAACACACTTTAGTTGTTTGTAATTGTTATGCACAAGTATAATAATTTTTTTATTGAAAGTAATTAGAACAATCACATCAGAACTACCACACCAGAACTAACACATCTGAACTGTCACACCTGGACTATCACATCAGAACTATTACAGCAGGACTATCTTTCTGAGAACCATCACATTAAAACCATCTTCGCTTATCATCTCTAATTTATTAGTGAAAGACCAGAGGGAAGGCAGCTAGTTATCATCATCCACCGCCAACTCTTTGGTTATTCTTTTACCAACAAATAGTGGGATTAACAGTCAAATTATAACGCTCCCACGGCTATGAGGGTGAGCATGTTTGGTGGGATAGGGTTTGATTCCCCGACCCGCAGTTTGCTAGTCAAGTGTCCTGACCCCCTGACCATGCCAGGCCCAATAACAAAGGGAAAATAGCATAAATTCCATGAAGGAAACAAATCGCACAAACTCGCACTTACTAATAGTTGTCTTACTATATCATGGCAACACGAACATCGTAATAGAAGTCTTACCATATCATGATAACACAGAAGCATTAATAAGTCTCTAACCATATTGGTCATGCAGCAAAACCATCATAAACATTTGAAAACATTTATATAAAAAGATACAGCATAAACAGCAAAGTTAATTTTATTCAAAACTGACCACTAAAGTCAAAGGTCATCTAACAAAGTTGTGTTTATTCTGACAACTACAATAATGGAAGTATCTACAAGTATCAATGATATAGAACTTATATTGTCGAAACAAGACGTAACGTAAACATTAAGATGAAATAATATAACAATATCCCATTACACATTTACAAACACACCAGAAAATCACATCAAGTATTTTGCAATTAACCCAACATTAATAGAATCAATAATTATTCGTAAACTAAAACCTAATTTTTATCAAAATACAGATGTCACCCTATATGTTTTCTAAATTGTAACAAGATGTTAGCACAGTGTTTCACACAATAGATGACAGTTAAACAAATGAGTGGTTGGTCGAACATTGTAATAAAGTAACAAAAGATAAACCAAACATTTCCTTCAAGAGTTGTATATCTGGACTTCTGTTTTAATTTTTATATATTATAATATATATATAGTGCAGTTCCTCTCGTTCAAACAAGCCTTTTATATTTGTTAACACAGTATCGTTAACTTTACAATTATATTTGTCGTAAGACAAGGCTTAATACATATTAGGCTTAATAAATTTTTAAACACTCGGTTCAATCTTTATATGGCCCCTTAGTTATTTTAAAGAATTAGAAAGGTCTATAACAGGGTGGGCAACTTCATGGTCATTGGCCATATTTAGCCAGTTGGTAGCACAATTGTGGCCAGCTTGAGTTTAAGAATAAACTTTTTCCATAATTTATTTTTTATCGCAAATTTGGCAATCAGCAACTGCACTGCCTCACGTCATCGCTAATGTCGCTAGCTTCATCACTGCCAGAGACTCCGCCCATTTCGTAACGTCAGTCTGGTTTAGATGTTTGTTATCGAGTGTGCTTTGTTTTGCATGCGCTTGCAAATATATTTTTCTTGTGCAACTTTCAAGTGTTTAAATATATTTTGTTTTTAATCCCATAATACAGATAAGCGTATAATGCGAAAACGAAAGAACCCAGATGATGGTGAACACTTAGAAAATAAATACAATTCATTCTGGCATTACTGTCGAAAAAAAAATGGCGCGTGACTGGAAAAACGTGAAACAAGAACTTGTTGAAAGTTGGAAGTTGAAATTTGTAGTGATTGAAGCAAATAATAAACCAGTGTGTCTTTTGTGTAACAAAGTTCTCAGAAATAATGAAGTATACAACCTTAAACAACACTTTAAGAATTTTCACAACGAATTTAATGTAAAATTTCCAGTTGATAACAAACATCGTATGAATGAAATTAGCCCTTTGAAAGAACAACTTCATGAACAAAAGTTAGGCCTAAAAAGATTTTTATCATCGATAGAACTAGTTATGTTAACTAGCTATAAAGTAGCTTGGATTCTAGCTCAAGAAAAGAAATCATTTTCTGATGCTGAACTAGTAAAAAAAATATTGATTGTGGTCATTTAAATAAAAGATAATATTCTTCAAAAGTAAACAACTTGTAATTAATCGAAGATCAATTGTCCGCAGAATGCTATAGTTAGCAAAAGACAGAAAATCAGTTGTTTGAACAACTAAAAGACTGTTTGTATTTTGCTTTACCAGTTGAGTAAACAGATGTTAATGACACTGCACAGCTGATATTTTGGGTTCCATATGTAACTTCAGATCTTCAAGTGAGGGAAGAAATCTTGACCTTTGTGGATTACGAGATCGAGCATGTGAAAAAAAACATCTTTGACAAATTTCTTGAAATGTCAAAAAATTCAATCTGGGACAAAATTAGGATTTGTTTCTCTTCTGAAGCAGCATTTAATTGAAAATACTATGAAGTCCACGCTGCCATCTTTCTATTGTATTTTGCATTAGGAACAACCAACTATTCATCAGCTTAGGAATAGAGACCATTAAAACAAGGTGATTTTCCCAACTTTTTCTGATTATATCCTGTGTGAATTTAAGAATGGAGAAGAAATAAGTGTATTTTGAACACTTTAATAAAAAACACACAATATTTCGCACAAAGTGAGATCATAATTCTGTAAAGTTCCTAAATCTGAACAGGAAAAAACTGTCAGATTTAAAAAGATGAAACTTGTTTTCAGCACAGGATAGAAGATAAAAACAAAGCATTGTTAACATACATCAAGTAAAGTGTGGAGAATGGAATTTGAAACGTATAATTAGTGTTCAAAATACAAATAAATAAATAAATACAAATATCTTTTAAACGTAATATACGACAATCAGAAACCAATAAACCAAGAGAAATGGACAAACCACCCAGGAAAACATGAAATCATATGATTTTCTGAATCAGTGCTGTTGGTAGGTATTACTGAAAACCAAAATAATAACTGAACCATGAACCAGTAGTAAATGTTTTACAGCAAAAATATGTAATAATGAAGTATATTACAATCACAAACCTTATATAATATGGTTTTTTATTTTTCTTAGAACTTTTGCTCAAGAAACAATTTAAGTAAATAACTTGTAAGAGAAGTAACAGTGTATACGTCAAGAAGGAATTTATATAACGCAGTTTTTCTATGTTAGTCGCTTCAGGGAAAACTAGAAACCGTCATGATGATACCCCTCAGTACCCTCTAATTTTATTTCCTTTAGTTTATACTAGCTGGTACAAGTCTCTGTGTCACCTATTAAGGTAATTGTAACCTCAAACCAAAAGGGAAACACGATCAACAAAAATTGTAAGTGGTATGTAACTCTTGCCTTAGGTAAAGCATTAATGAAAATGTATTCCTCCTCCATAAAAAGAGAAGGTAATTTGGGAGTTTTAATCGCAATCGGCGGGTCGTGGGTTCGAATACTCGTCACACCAAACAAACTCATTCTTTTAACCATATAATGCTACGAGTAATATCACTATTCTTTGGTAAAATTATGGGTGGTGATAACTAACTGTCTCCCCTCTAGATTTTCTCTTTTAGATTACGGACAACTAGAGAGATAATCTTCCTGTAGCTTTAGACGAAATTCAAACCAAACCTGTTTACAAGACTGTCAAACTGAAACATCGCAAGTTCAAGAAAATTCTGGAATACACTTGAAGGTATATTGTTACCAAGATGTGACACGGTGGGATACAGCAAAGTAAAATATAGCTTACGATTGCATGAAATTGTTTAAATTCTGTTATCTAGTTTACTAGCTACTAAACAGCATTTTTTATGGTTTTCATACCAACTTTTTCAATACTTTGTTGTTTTTCATGACTGATAAATAAAATAGTATAATAATAATTGTTATTTTAATATTTATAACACACATCTTGAGTTGAATATTCTGATGCTTAATCTTAAAATATTTACACAATCTGTGCTTGACTTTTACTGAATTCAATGTAGTTCGGTGTTTGGTGATTATGATTCGAACTCGTGATTCCTAGATTGCGACTTCATCAACAGGCCATACCAAACAAAGATACGAAGAAATCGTGAATGAATAATCTGTTTCTCAAATTTAACAACGACTTCAAATATGAAAACTATCTTATTCAGATTTAAAATATAAAAGCAAACTATGGAATCAGTTTGCTTGTTTGTTTGTTTTTGAATTTCGCACAAAGCTACTCGAGGGCTATCTGTGCTAGCCGTCCCTAATTTAGCAGTGTAAGACCAGAGGGAAGGCAGCTAGTCATGACCACCTACCGCCGACTCTTGGGCTACTCTTTTACCAACGAATAGTGGGATTGACCGTCACATTATAACGCCCCCACGGCTGAAAGGGCGAGCATGTTTGGCGCGACGGGGATGCGAACCCACGACCCTCAGATTACGAGTCGCACGCCTTAACACGCTTGGCCATGCCGGGCCCCTATGGAATCAGACCATCTACCTTCAAAACCATCTTGACCTGAAAACATATTATTAATTGGGGAGCTATTGAAATAAACTGCATATAAAGTTATAAACATTGGAGATGGAAATATTAGCTTGACCTGATCAAATGATGGCACAACATGTCCAAAGAAATTCTCAAAACCAATAAGCCATTTATATGAGGAATCGAATCCATCTTATTCAGAAACGGAAATTCTAAAGTCTTTGTCTCAGCTAATATAAGAATTTTAAGATGGAATAATGCAGTGGTTACCAAAATGTAGCATCCCGAGAGCCACCTCATAATTTTAAATATTTTCCAGGAATATCCTCTATTATCTCACAACATGCTAAAACAACAACGATACTAGGTATCTGTTTCTTATGCCACTTCAATTATATAATATTTATTATTACATTTTTATTTACAGTTACGTTAATTTTATTACATTATAAAAACAATATTTTCACCTTTGTAACTAATATCGCATTGATTAACCCTAAACTTGTTCTTAGTTTTTTTTAAAAAATATGTTAAGTAACCGATTTAATCAGAGAAAAACAGAATAAAATGCTGAACTCTGTTACCTTTACATTTCTCATGAGGAGTTTCCAAGTTATAATATACGTAATGTGATAGATACATATAAACACTTATGATTCCGATACAACAGATTTTTTGACTGAAAAAAAAACACTTGAAACGTTTGTGAACCCTCAAACAGCTCACGAACTGCATTTGGAAACCACTGGATTAATGTGTGAAAGTAATGAGATGAATCCAGTTGTTTATAGGAAAGATTGTTTGAACACAATATTCGATAAATGGTTATTGTGGAAAGTGAAAGAGAATTTGAGTTTGGCTTCAAAATCATATTAAACAAAGTGAAAATAAACATAAATATAATGGACCTAACAAAATATTATGAATTTTGAAATATATAATAAATGTTTTAAGAACATACTCGTTCATAAGTGTAACATGTTTTCAATTATTTCTGCTACGTTAGTATCAACCAGTTTGCCAACACCTTTTCCCATAAGTAAACTTCTATGTATGTTTTGACGTGAAACCACCATTATCATACTTGTAACAAAGCATGGTCAGTATTTTGGTTGTAATGGTGATGCTGGAATGGAATCCTTTACTTTACCGTATAAGAACCCTATAACAGTAGACCGATGTTAAGGGAACATTTGTATAATATATGTTTTTCAACTTCACGTCTCGTTACCGTATGTGCATACCAGTGATGACCACAAGCCAGAGTCAGAGCAATTAAAATAAATAATTTGATAAAATTTTGAAGTGTATTTACAATACTACAAAAGTTACAAATATATTAGTGGACAAAATGGACAAGTTCAATCAACACAGTGCCCAAAAACTAATATCATTGACAACAATTTTGATGTATAAATTGGGGATAAATATCGGTTGATAAGTAGACAGAGCTCATCAGTTGCTGGTGCCTTTACACATTAAGAACCTTTCATCTAAATGTAGAATAGGAAAGACGTCCTCCCAAAAAGCAACTTTTCTTTTATTTATGGATTATCTGTGGAATTCTCATGTTCCGAGTGGAATAACCGCTCACACTTGTTAACAGTGAAAGGTTCAATAAGTTGAGATGAGAAAGCTACATCTAGAGATTGAACATGAAAATTACTCTCACAAAGAATATCTAACACCTCCTGCATAATTGTACCATGTGGTAGCTAGAGTTGATCAATGTGTTGGGATTTCTTTTATGTTTGAATACTATTCCACTGTACCCTGTTCAAGGTATACGAGACAAATAAAATAACGCAACTCAACCATTGTCAATCTCACATTCAAGGCATTCAATTTTCTGAATCCTGGTAGTGTTTTCATTGTTGCTATAGAGGAGAGTAGCCAGTGTTTCTTGTTTGGCAAGTTCTAGATGGCGTGACATACGAGATTTAAGCAAAATATTTCTGCACAGACAGCATGGGCATTCTTCCTTAAGGCTGATCCGCCATTGGCCATTTACAACAGCACTGTTGTTAAGATTCTTGAAAAGCAAAAATACATCCTTACGAAGAGATGGAAGAGCGAGCAAAGAAATATCTGGCCTCCACACTACAGGGTCACGAGGGTTAACAAGAAAATAGCTCAAATATATAAGAAAAGCTGAGTAATCAGGGATATATTTCAATAAATTACCTGCTGGGAAAACATGGACCTGTTTAGGATAACAATCCTCTAGACAAATGGAACCTATCCAGACGAAACGAGACACTTTATCACGAGAAAAACAGAGCCATGAAAGTGACACCAAGCATAATGGAGGTCACAGCTAATCAACAAATCGAAAAAGGGCACTTAACCCTTTACTTATATTGTTCAGCATATAGGGCACAGTTAAAGTCTCCCCCAATGTCATATCATTTATCGTCACTAAATAAGTTGACAAGGCACCAAAAACATTGTTTATATCGCTAGTCTAGAGATATCAATAAGTACTGTGCGACCATGAATAACACCATTCTTTAAAACTGCTACTCCCTCAGGATCACTCTGAGACGTTAGAAATTTGTCGTGGAAATTTGAGAGAAAAGCGATGAAAAACATACTCTCATGAAATCCCTAAAGGATCAATAGAAATTGAAATCAAGTTATACATCGAAAGTGTAAACGGGTCAAAAACAACGTGTTTCCTGAAAAAACAGCACATCAGATCAAAACACAGAAAAAAGTGACCTCGGAAAGTATTGTTTTGGAAACTGATGTAAATATCGCATATTTAAAGCTACAGAGGCTTGTCTCAAGTAAAAAGTGAAATTAGATATTAAGACATTCAACTTTCTGATTTCTAAAATCAACTTCACTTTAAGCAAATAATGAAGATAAGTCCATCTACTGACACAAAACCTGGGAACGGGAATGAATGATGGTAACAACCACGGATTAGTCGTTTAGGGATGATGCACATATAATTCAGAAGACCTTGATAGATGATAATTATTAAAAAAATAAACCTATTATTTTAACCTACCGGAAATTTCATTCAGTTAAGGAACGCTTCCTGAAAATCAACAAACAAACAGCAAACAATATATGTGGACAAATATTTAAAACCAAAAAAACCTTCATCGCTTGTCGAAATTAACTCTCACCTATTACAGCATAGAAGAATAGAATATATCGTGTCAGGAACATAAACTCAATTAATTATATTCCATTTATATCAATTTTTAATAAATTTTTAATTTTTAAAATTAGTTTCTAAAAACACCCTAGATAGCAAGTTTATAAAGCAATGAAATTTACGTTTTTCTTAAATTAATACGTGAATTTAGCAAATTACATGTAATATTAAAATGATGAATAGACACAAATATTATACATGTATCTAACTTACAAAATACTGGATATAGAATTAGTCGCAAGATCATGTTTTACTGAACAATAGATTGTACTTGTTTTATGTAGAAAAATAAAGGACCACTTTCTTTGTGTTAAGTATTGTTTGATATAGCAATACATTTATATTAGAATAGCTTATTTTGATTTATTTGTAGTATGAGTCACTATATTGTTTCTAGTTCTAGAAACGCTTAAATAGGAAACTTTATTGAAACTGTTGGTCAGACATATACAGCTTTTCTATATGCTGTATGTCTTATCTTAGAAAATATTAAGTTAATGATGCTTTAACTGGAGTTATCTTACTCAATGATATCAGTTATGTCTGCTTGATGTTAACTGGCAAAGTATGAGACAAAGTAAAAATTATTGAGTCTATAGATCAGTTACCAGAACCCAGCTCTGAATTCACTTGTAGTTAAGTACAAACCTATGTAAGTTTGATCATTCTTCTTGTAAAGGAGTTACAGGAATGTTTATGAACTAGAACAATGACCCCTTCTTTTCTTCGCTACATTTTAGGTACAACCACTATGACCGATGTAGTATAAAGAACAGGGATTACAATGTGAACTAACTCCAAACTAAAGAGTATAGTTTATATTGGCTGGTTTTGTTTTTCGCAGAGAAACCTTGTCATCCTAGAGAAATCAAGTCAATGAGTTGTTTATTGCACGTCAATAAAGTACTCAGTATCTTCATTTTGCTCAGTCATTGACACGTAGTGCATTTTAAATCAAGTTTAAAATTCAGAACATCTGCTTTTTTATCCATTTAGTTTCACATGTAGTCTCCATTAAATCTACTTTACTTGTTACAATTAAAATAAATTGTGTACATAGGTTAAATTCACCTGGTTAATTCATCCACAATAAGAGAATAGTAAAATATTTTGATATTCTAGCGACGGAAAGACATGAGAATTGTTAGTATATCATAGAAGTGGCATAATAAGCATACAATGACATAAAAATTATGTGGAATTTACAGTTATATGGCGTTACCATGATTGTTTTTCACTTCTATAGTATGCAAATGATTATGTGGTATTAAAGACTTTACATCCCAAACATGCTATTAAAACCTTTGTTACTAAGACGTGTATGAAGCTTGAAATGGGTGAATCAAGGATCCAATAGGGTAAGATTAATCACTCCATTAGAGACATCAGTATATCAAGTTGATAAGATTGAGGAACAGTCAGTATGTGTTATCATATATTATAAACAATATTAGGCTAGAGACACCAGTATATCAATTTGATAAGATTGAGGAACAGTCGGAGTATGTGTTATCATATATTATAAACAATATTAGGCAAGAGACACCAGTATATCAAGTTGATAAGATTGATAACAGTGGGAGTATGTGTTATCATATATTATAAACAATATTAGACGAATTGAACAGGCATATTGCAACGGTAAAACTGCATCGCTCTATGGTACCACATAAGTTTCAACTTGTGCCAAATACCGATTATTGTCCAACTAGTTTGGAATCATTATCACACGTGTGTCTTTCCTTTGAGAAAATGTGGTTGGATATAACAATTGACGTTCACCCAACATGTTAATTCAACTGATTAACACTAGAGATAAGTGTGCTGAAAAATCTTAGCAGACCAAAACAGGAAATGTAAGTGCGAGATAAAAATACAAAACACTGACGTAATAGAAGAGGAGAGCATAAGTAGAGTGTGTTTGTAGTAGATAAAAAACTAAGAAGATCTACTGTTCGAAAACACAGTAGATTAACTATAGAGTTTGTAGTGATGAGAAAAGTGTATATTCATATTCAAGAGTAGTAAATGCTGGAATTGTTTCTCATGGTGATTCAGAAAGGAACAGAACTAGAGAAATTCACTTTAGTGATACACGAGTTAGAAGTGCTGGAAAGAAACAGTCAGTAGACTGAAAACGAGTTTGAAGTAAAGTAAAAGGTCGTTAGACTGACACAAGTTCTCTGATATTATATTGAGAGTTTGGAGAATTTCATCAGGCTGATGAAGGTGTTAGGCGTCAGTAGAGATGTTAATATTAAAATAACAGTACATCTAAGAGGTGATGAAACTTCGTAGAATGGACGACAACTGACTATTGTGGAGACATAAGTGTAGAGGACGATGTTTCGAAAGTATTCCGCCTTTCGTCTTCAAGTCAGTGTGTGTGTAAACGGGAACGCAAACGAACTTGACAGGGGTTTAGTTTAGAGAGAGAGAAGTCTCAAGAATTCCTTCCCCAACTGTGGTGATCAGGAACGTTGTAGTTCCTCTTTGTCTCCTCACGTGAAAGATTAACTAACTGTACTTGAAACTTTGCCCTTATTTAATTTTCACTTGATTAAGGTGATGAAGTGCGATGAGGCATTATAAAATTAACAGGTGAGAAAGAATGAAACAAAGGCGGCACCGAAGAAGTGAGCCAGACCAGAGCCTGACAAACAGATATCAACGTAAATATCAACGTAAATATCAACATAAAACGAAGTGAGCCAGACCAGAGCCTGACAAACAGATATCAACGTAAATATCAACATAAAACGAAGTGAGCCAGACCAGAGCCTGAAAAACAGATATCAACGTAAATATCAACATAAAACGAAGTGAGCCAGACCAGAGACTGACAAACAGATATCAACGTAAATATCAACATAAAACGAAGTGAGCCAGACCAGAGACTGACAAACAGATATCAACGTAGATATCAACATAAAACGAAGTGAGCCAGACCAGAGCCTGACAAACAGATATCAACGTAAATATTAACATAAAACGAAGTGAGCCAGACCAGAGCCTGACAAACAGATATCAACGTAAATATCAACATAAAACGACCCGATCAGGGCTGGACAATAGTGTTACTTTAGCTGGGATCTAAAATCCAATGCCTGAGATTTGGATGTTGGGAGGGGAAACGGTAATGCCCCGAGAAAATCCACTTTCACAGAACAGACGCGGAAAGTTTTACCTGTCCTGTGCCCGAATCTGAAAAAGAAATACCTATAAATATAAATATAAATTCACCTTATCTGTGATTATGTAGTTTGTTGCGTGATTTGGGATTGTTGAAATACGTGAAATGTATTTTGTAGGTGCACTGGCTAATTTACATATTGGTGCAGTGAGTTGATTTCTGTGTTCTGCTTTTAAGTAATATTTGTATGATATTCTGTGAGCCTGTTTCTAAGAGTTGATAGGTTACTGATTTGGTGTATATAGTTTACGGGTGTGTACGATGGTAGCCTGTTTGCTACTCATAGTATTATATTTTGTTGTACTTGAATTTTCTGTATTGTGTTGTCAGACGTATTATATGTGACTTGACATCCGTATTCTATTAACGGACGGATGTAAGCCTTGTATATTTGGATAATAGTCTCTGATGAGCAGTTTGAATGTTTGCTACATGTGGTCATTAAATGTGAAATACGTGTTTTGATGGATAAGTGTGTGTTGTTAACATGTTTTATTCCATGTTATTCTTGAGTTGAAAGTGATGCCAAGGAATGTGATGTGCTTGCTCATGATGATAGGTGTATTGCCAAGTGTAATGTTTACTTTTCCAGAGTTTTTCTTTGTCTTTTTAATTTCCTATAAAAAGTGATTGCTTGCGTTTTTGTTGGATTTAAAACCACTCTTCACTTGATGCTCCAGCTTGTGACATTATTTAGTGCTTCTTGAACGCGAGACGTGGCCATTAGTAGGTCTTTAGGGATACTCCAAATAGCAATGTCGTCTGCGTATTGTGAATTGTAGGTGTACGTTAAAGATATATCAATAACAAAAATAATGTACAGGAGTGGCGAGAGGACAGATCCTTGGGACACTTCTGCAGTTATATTGAAAGAGTATTTTATGAGGTTTTATTGACTTTTATTTGGACTGTTGTACCTGTTAAGAACTTTGACATCCATTTAATAACAGTGTGATTTATTTTCAGATGAGTTAATTTATACTTAATGGCGTTATGCCAAACACTGTGAAATGTTTAGTTAACATCTAAAAATACATGGTTACGTGATTGTTTTTAAATGCTCTGTAACTTGATTCAATGAGTCATGTGAGGTGATCTATTGTTTGTCTGTTTTTTTTCTGGAAGCATTTTGATATTCGGGTAGGATATTATTTATTTCAAAGAAATGAAGGAGTCGATTTGAAATAATTTCCCCCGTCAATTTGCCAAGACAACTTAACACACTGGTGGGTAGGAAATTATCAGGATTTGACCTGTTTGCTTGTTTCTTTGGTATCGTGGTGATAGTTTCCATGTGTCTGGATAGTTACCAGTTGCTAATGAGATATTCATGTTATTTGTGAGTTATTGTAATACGGGATTGGAGTCTTTTTTGAGAATAATATTTTGTATTTGGTCATGTTCGGGGGGAAGTGTACTAGCTTCAGCAGTACATATACTGAAATTGAAACGATACAAAGAAGATTAGCATGGCTGACGATCTTTTATAGTGTCCTGGTGGATTATGGAGAGCATGCCGTGATTGGTTGGATTATCACTGTTTCTGAATAAAAGAGATATTTCCTGTAGATTCAACCAATGACAGCCACAGGTTACTCGCCTCTAATCTGGAATCCCTGTTAAGTGAAGGTGTAATAGTGTTAATATAAAATGATTCTTTGATTTTTCTCGTCTTCCAGAATTTGTTTGTGTCTACACTTGTTTCTCCACAACATGCAGTTGCCGTCCATTCTATGAAGTTTTATCATGAATACTCTTACTAAACAATCTATCAAAGAATACCTAAAGATCTGTTATGGACCAGCTTCTCTCAAGAAGATCAACACTACAATAAGAACCTTAGTAAGCTCGCACACTGTTCTAATTACGTGACCTTCCTACAACGATGCAGGGATTCCAACGTCATCCCAAACTTTCTGAGACTCAAAGAAACTACTTTCATCAGAACTGCTAAGATAAAAAGGTCCCGACAATACCAGCAGACACCTCCTAAGACTGCATATAGAAAAACAGAGACGGAAGAAGCAACATCTAATCAACAAAACTGGAATACAATATATTTAACTTCAACAACTTTTCTCCACGAATATTAGAGCACTAGATATCCTAAACCTCTACATCAAACGTTATACAGCCATCCTAGAAAATATCAAGAAGAAACATGTTCAAAAATTCAACAAACTGATCAAGACGGATAATCCTACGTCTATAAACATAGTTTACAATTACAGTTCGAGAGTACAAAGTGCTACAAAAAATAAGATCTTTAACCTAGGTCTAAACTTCGCCATTTAATCTAGCACAGTTCCAACTGTTGAGATAACTGCAATTCTAGAATCTGCTGCACAAAGCCTCCGGAACCCTATGCCTAAACAATTCCGACATCAAACTTACACCATTCTCAGGAAGGCCAAGAAACCAAAACCAAACATCACTAAACACGAATGCAGCGAACCGAACCGTCTACAACGAGACAACAATATAAAGATTCTACCAGCAGACAATTGAAACAGTATAGTGAACGTTAGCGATTGTGGCACGAAGATCAAACAGTTACTAGACAAACACTAATATAAAACGATCACCAATGATCTCACAGAAAAGACAGAGAGACTCATCAATAGAACGCTGAACAAATTAATGAAACAAAGCTTAATCAACGAAAAAAAAGCCAAAGATTTAAGATCCAACGAAAATTTCCCTCCTCAGTTCCACGGACTACCTAAGGTACACAAACCTAACATGCCTATCGTCAGTGCTCAAAACTTACTTTGTCATCAACTGGCTACTTTCTAGTACTGATCTTATCTCTACTACGAGGAAACACTGAACATCACATTCAAAACTCGACAGATTTCATAGCACAATTCAGGAAGCTACACATAAAATCCCAGGATATTATGGTAAATTTTGACGCCTGTGAGGAATTAAAATAAAGAAAACAGCTACATAGCAGTAATTTCAGTTGAATCACATATTATTTTCATATTTCGTAATAGTTTTATTTTTGATCGCTAGATGGAAAAACAAAATAGTCGTTTTCAGTAGAATTTCGAAATATTTCATTGAACAAACATGACATCTTAGACAACAATGTTTTTTTCTACAAATGAGCAATAAATAAAGTTTTACTTAAATTAATGTTAAAGACATCAAGCAGTTGAAACCTTTACACAACAATCAGATTTGTGTACGTGTTACTGATGTCTGATGTTTATTACGAATTGATTAGCAAAACAATAGATTGTACAGTGGTCTCTCATTCGTATTTTTAATGTTTGAAGATGTAAAATCAAATACTTGCATTCGAGTCCGACAGACTTGGCAACTTGTATTTTAAATTTTAATGTTCATTTTCATTATCAGTTTTGTGGTGTTTTTAGTTTTTATCTTTGTTGAACCTACATGAAGTGAAGTGTTTTTTGCTTTTGATGTGGTAAGGATGAACACCACTTACCTCGCTCGGTCTCGGTCAATTAGATTTACTGTACAATTTGACACTTTGACTTCTGCCGATATCAACTATTTGTATGTTTCCCTTAATGGTATTGTATAGGACTGTTTTCATGATTTGGTTCTAGTTATTTTGTATCAACACTACCTTCAACTGTAATGGTCAAGAAGCTGTTGGTTAAGGAATTTTTTCAACCAATAACGTCTTTGTTTCAGTGGATGACCATCTGTTCTGTTACTTTTCATGTTTTACGTGACTATTACAGTTCTTCACCCCTACAATCGTATCTTATTGATTGACCATGAATGCTGTCTATCTTATCCTGGTGTCAGTTCTGGTAATTGTCGTCTGAAGACTGACATGAGAAGCACAGTGCCTAATCTTGTGAGGATTATACTTCCATAATCAATTGTACTGATATGTGGCGTCTATATACTCGATGTGTCCATGAGGACCATGTATCCATGAGGACCATGTGTCTTGGCTCTGTGATGCTGTTAAATTTTTGAAGTTCATTTTCTTGCTTTCAAAAGGAATCCACCTCTATGAGTAAAGTGACATATTCACTGACATTTCAAACACTTATTTTTGATTCATTAAGTCCATGTTTTGATTGTTCATGTCTCTGTGGATGAATCAACTTTTTCTGACCAAGGTGGTTCATTGTTTTAATCTCATGTCTTGCAGTATCCAGTATTCAATCCCACATGAAAGATTGTGTGTCCTACTGCCCTGTTTCAAGTGATGAAATTGTCTTTCAACCATCTATTGCGTTTCTACACCCTTGCCTTAGGATTCAGAGCTAGTTACTACTAATAATACTGTTGAACTCTTACAGTTATCAGTTTTTCCTAGTTTACCTAGCTCAGCATACTTTTGTTTTGGAACCTCTTTCATTGATCCCTCTCTTGTTCATTAAACCACAATTGCTTCAGAGGGTAAGGTGCTGGTGAAACATGACCTCTTAATCTCTATGACTGTTCACAAGTATACTATACTTCAACTGATTCATCCCATATTGTCAACACATTAATTTCATTTTGGATTCACAGTCACAAATCTCATCTTCCTGTTGCTGTACCACATCTTCAGGTTTCTTTCAGAAGTACTTCAGATTGGTGTCTACTTCATATTTTTCTTTCATAACGGAGCTCTGTGTTTAACTCAAAATCCACTTTCGGCATACATTTGCTAAGCAATGGCATGTTATTTGTCTGTTTATTTACATTTGGCTAATGTTTGTTTTCAATAACAAATCACAAATAGTAACTGACGTAGACTGTTGTAAGAAATATTTGTTTTTTTAATGAAAACTGGATAACGATAACTTATGTAGACTTTGCTGGGGGTGTTTTTACAAGTAACTAACTGTGCTATCTAACATAAACTGAACCTTTCGGTGTCTCAATTTTGATTTGTTTTTTGTGATATTTGGTATATTTCGTAGAATTCATCCTTTGTTATTATATGAATAGATCAAAGTATTTCTTGTCTCGTTGACTTGTTTTATTTTATACGTGAACTAGCACAGATTCTTTCACGTACAGCTGCTCATACTGAGAGAAGTTTCATCAACTATGTTTCTCACATTGTGTTTCATTTTTTTTTACTTTTCAGGATATTTTACATATTACTCTTTACTCTGGAGTATGGAGGTCTAATGTTTCTTTATTATGTGGCAATACTGTGATAGATGAGTTAATAAGTCTTAGCCAAGAGCGGTGTTCTACTTCACTTTTGACTCTTAGATATTTAAAAAAACAATGAATGAGGTATGTTTGGCATTTGATGTTATTGCTAAATCTGAGAAAGCGTTTATTCGTTCATGACTTCTTCTCATCTTGGCCTGACATAGACTCATTGTTAAGTGTAACATACGATTCACGTGTTCGAATCACAGTCACTGAAAATAATAGTCCTTTTATTCGTGGGGAGTTCTAATGTGATGATCAATCACAATATTCGTCAGTTAAAGAGTAGACATAGAGTTAAGAGTGGGCTCTGTTGACCAGTTGCCTTTCTTTCTCTGGTCTGTCATTGGTAATTTAAAAAGGCCAGAAACATCGTGACTTGGGAAAGGACATGTTATTTAAATACAGTATACTAATGTTTTGTGGTTGTGGCTGTGCTCATGTTTCATTTATCATTTTTATCCATCGTTTATTTTATATATGAATATTTAGGTGCATTAAAACGCTTACCCACCTTCTAGCCAATCATTTCTATTATGAGTAGATATTTAAGTACGACATACTGATTTAATCACCTCAGCTGAGTGTCATTTAAGACAGTTTAAAGTTGTCATAAACCTTGCTGACTGGACATAAAACTTTTTTGTAATATAAAATGCCCAATTACTGTAAATGGAATAAAATGAAAGAAATAACAAACTATGAAACATGAGATTTAAAGTTTCAACTGTTTATCGATATTAAGTAATGATTATATTCAACACTATCTTTAAGAGTAAAAACGGATAAAAACAAATATATTCGTGTAAGCAAACATTTTGTACCAACTTCAAAGTTAGAACAGATGTTTAAACATGACATTCAAGATATTTAAAACTCCACTAAAATTAATGAAGATCCAGAACATTTCGATTTAAAAATGAATAAAATAATTTTCTCCGAACGAAAATATGTGAACACAATTATAAATAATAACAGAATGAAAGGTATGAATATTATTCCACAATGTTTCAATATATGTGATCCTGCTAAAAATATACGTTAACATAAACAGTGCTTGGTGACTGATAATCACGTTAAGATAAGAACATTTTCAACTTGAAATTTATCATTTAGTAGAGAACTGGTACATTCAACCTGATCGGCTGCCTATAAAACCTGGACTAAACTGCAAGTATTGGGAATAAACGTCCGTAATATTAAACTATTGATCAAGAGAAGGACAGTTCATTAACAATATCCTCTACCATAAGAGAATTGTCTAGATCCTGGTAACAATATTGATTATCTATATTTTCATCCACCAAAAGCTCAAACAAAACAATGAATTCAACTTCGTAACTCTCGTATCGCAGATCAGTAAGTTAATCTCTGCTTTGTACTTTAAATACATCACAATAAATTCTATTCTATGTTTTACTAAGTCATGTTTATAAAAATGAACCTTTTCTAATCATCAATTTCACGTTTTTATAAAGTAAACTGAAAGACATGACGACAGAAATAATCGTATGTAATAAAGAGAAATCGTTTCATTATATTAATATTTGTATTTAAATAAACATTTATTTTTAATAATAAATAAACCATAAAACAAGAATCTTATTAAAATCAACCTTTATTTCCACAAAAGTTAAACACAGATTGGGTAAATATTAAAAAAATAAAGATAACAACACTTAACTCAAGAAATGTTCTAAATTTTAGAGTAAGTAATAAATATTAAGTACACATCTGAAATCTAAATACCTAAAATTATTACAATATCTCAGAGATATTGTTAAAATAATATGCAATTAAGTTAATTAATGGTCTACGGTACATATCATTACTCCAAACTTACATCCACGTAAAATATCTGATGACTTCATTCATTCTCAATAATAAATACCGAGGTAACAACCTTGTAATGTTCAATTAGATTTAACTTCAAATATTCCAAGTGAAGTACACAATCAACCTCACATATATTTGTTTTTTAATAAGGACTGATTTATTTAGACTATCATTACAAACCAAATAATCATTTAATAACATTTGTTTGGTGTTGAAATGTATGTTTAATACACGATCTATTGAAAGCTATCTTAAACTACGTCGTACACTTAAGTAATGTAAACATATACAACTAACATCTGCACTCTTAGTTCTATCCTGACTTTAACATTCCAGCTGATTACTGACTTAAGTTCCTTCTTGCATAAGTGAGAATGTAAATTACTTGCTAACACCGACTAATAAAGATCACCAAAAGGTTTGATGAATCAAACTGGATCAATAATGTTTTTACTAAATATTCAATATCTTATTCATGTATCGATATCCCACTTCTTTCGTTACTATAAATAATTAAAATATTACGGTTTCAGGGTATGCTCATATTAACATGTTCTAAATATTGGATGATCTTTGCATATTTGTACATCAAATTATCCTGAAATTAGCTGTGTATGTGTTTTTTGAACATAACTCAAATGATTGATGTTAGGTTTAAAATAGCCTGTTTTTAATAAATAATTTACAACATCTGTTACTGCAACAACTTTATGTATTTCAAAATAAAAAGAAATATTGAAAGACAATCATACAGCAACTAAAGACCAGTTGGTGTGGTAACTTTTAAAAGCATCTCTGATAATGTATAACAGCTTACTCAGTTTCAAACTATAATAAACCCTGTTTTCTACATAATTATTACATAATTAAAGAAGATGAATTATTTATCTGAATATGGCATTGTAAGTAATTCTTAAATCAGAAGTGTATGAAATGTATTATCAAATAGAAAAAGAATCAAAATAATAAAGTGATGTCTATAGAAAATCATTCGAAACAATAATGGTGTTGATAATGAATGCTCTGTATTAGCTTCTATCACGGAAAACTAGTAAGATAATATACATCAAAAGTCGTTATGAATTAAATAAAGTTTTATACAAAAACGGTAATATTTGGTTTCTAAAAAACTTATTTCCATTCTAATAACAACCACTTAAAGAAACACTTTTCTGCAAAGGTAAATTGTTGCCGGAATTTGTTAAGTAAATAAAAGTTAATTGCACCTGTTTTTAAACAACTAATAATAATATGTAGTTTTTCGTAGCCTTCATTTTTTAGCAAGTTGGATACACCTTTTAATCTTCAAATTCCCTAGTCCAATATTAGGTTTATCACTGAATTCAGAGCTGTCTCGGTAGGTACTAAAAGGTATATTACTGTAATAAGAACAGTCTTGGTAGGTTATAATTGGGTTATTGGGTGATGGTTGAATTATTACTGTAATCAGAGATGCCTTGATGAGAGAGGAACCACAACGTTCCTGATCACCCCAGTTAAAGAGAGAATTTTTGAGATTTCTCTCTCTCTAAACTAATCCCCCTGCCGCGTTCGTTTGCGTTTGCATAAACACTGACTTGAAGACTCCATTTGAAACTAAATGGATAAAAAAGTAGATGTACTGAATTCTAAATTTGATTTAAAATGCACTTCAAGTCATTGACTGAGGAAAAAGGAGAAACTAAGCACTTTATTGACGTACAATAAACAATTCAATGACTTGATTTTTCTAGAATGACAAGGTTTCTATGCGAAAGACCAAAACAGCCAATATAAACTGTACTCTTTAGTTTGGAGTTAGTTCACACTGTAATCCCTGTTCTTTATACTACATCGGTCATAGTGGTTGTACCTTAATAGTAGCAAAAGAAAGAAGGGGTCATTGTTCTAGTTCATAAACATTCCTCCAACTCCTTTACAAGAAGAATGGGCAAACTTAAAAAGGTTTGTACTTAACTACAAGTGAATTGAGAGCTGGGATCTTGTAAATTTTTACATTTTTAGATTACAGAATTGTTGCCAAAGTTATAAGTGTTTGTTTGGGCACTGTCTTCCTTTAACTTGCCCACTAATGAATTTCTATCTTTTTATGGTTTTGCAAATACAAATTAAAAAATACATCAAGTTATTCCTATTAACTGCTCCGACCATGTTTTGTGGTCACCAATGGTATGCACTTACAGTATCCAGATATAAAGTTGAAAATAGAAGATTGTCCACACGTCCCTTTACATCGGTCTAGTGTTCTAGGGTCTATGTACGGTTTTGTAGAAACCATAACAGGATCACCAATATAACTACAATACTCACAATGCTTTATTACAAGTATGATAGTAGTTGTTTCATGTCAAAAAATACTTAAAAGTTTGCTTATTTCTCAACAGATGGAAATGATATGTAACTATTTATAAAACGTTTATTTGAAATATGAAGAAAGTAACAATCTTTTCACTATCAACGTGAACTTTATTACAAGTGGATTATTTCATATTGTGAACAATCATTGTTACAAATTTTCCTGATAATTCCTAATAAGATATTCAGTATTTAACAAACTTAAGTTTGAGATATTGATGTATTGTAACCACTTCCATCATTTGTTTATGATCAGTATCAGGGCTGTTCTTTCAACATTCTTACATTACATAAATGATAAAATATTACCTGCAAAAGAAAGACCTAGAGTAGCTGGTCCAGTTATTATCCAGTGAAATCCTCTGACCCGTTTGAGTTAAACCTAATGTGTTGTGAAACTAGTAGGATGAAATAAAATACATACACCAGTGAAAAGGTGTTGGAAAACTGGTTGATACTAACGAAGAAGAAATGACTACAAAAGAGTGACACTCACAAACGAGTATGTCCTTTAAAACATTTATTATATTTGTCCAACATCAACAGTATTTAGTTAGGTTCATTATATTTATGATTATTTTCACTTTGTTTATCATTATTATGAAGCCAAATTTGACGTCACTCTTGTTTTCCACAGTACAATGAAAGTGAGTATTGAATTCAAATAAAACCGGCGTCATTTCTCCAGTGCCAAAAAACTATCCCATAAATGACTGATTTGTTCGAATAATTTCTCACATCTCTAACATATTAATCCAGTGTTTGCATAGCAACGTTCCTCAACGCTATCAGGATTCATGAACGTTTCAGTTGATATTCTGGTAAAATTCCATTACAGGGAAATCATAAGTGTTTGTACGCATCTGTCACATTAAGTATATTATAACTTGAAGCCTCCTGATGAGAAATGTAAACGTGAGGGTTTTAGATGTTTTGTGTTGTTCTCTTTGTATTAAATGAACTGCTTGAGTTGTTTTTAATATTAAAATGAAGAACAATTTTCAGGATTAATAAAAGTGATACGAATTACAAAGGTGAAGTCTTGGAAGAATGTTGGTGGAATATAATTAATGTAAGCATGAATATAAATGTAATAATGAATAGTTTTTAATAAAAGTGGCATAAAAACACAGTTTACGTCAGTGTTGTTATAATATATGATCAAGTAAGGGAGATATTGGAATATATTTATATTTATGAGGGGAGATTGTGAGATGTTCATGTTTGGAAATTAGTGCATTAATCCATATTCAAAAACTGACACCATTTTACTAAAATACCAAATCACTATCAATTCATTAAAGTGAAAACACTCTCAAAGGTATTTTATTTCACTTGTAAAATCGAATCCTACAACAAAAGTTATTTGATAAACCATTGAACAAAATACTACAAACATATACCTTACTTGTATCTATGTTGATAGTATTACAGCTTTATATGGATAAAGATAATTAATTTTTGTAACGGCCTTAGTCAGTTAGTTTATTTGTTTCTTTGAGGGGGTGATTTATTTAAACGGTTGTATCCAAAGTAATATGTTATATCTTCGCAAAATATCACTTTGTATTTCCGAAACACTTAAGATAAATAAGACAACGGTAAAAACAACCTTCTAGTAACTAGTCATTTCAGTTCAGGTACTTAATGTATAAGTACTGTGTGACTATTGGTTCTGGAAATAGATAGACGAAGAGTTTGTGTTTTGAGTTTAGCACAAACCTACCAGAAGACTATCTGTACAAGTTGTCTATTTTTCTTATTTTATTAGGGGAAGGTAGTTAGTCAATACAACTGTAAGCTAGTTTTTGGATTACTTTTAACTTACAATGGGGTTGGCCGTCACATTATAATGACCCTACAGACCAAAGGACAAGTATTTAAATATACTGTTCTATTTATGTCAGTTTGTTTATTTTCATCAATTTAATAATTCATACATGTCAATACAACTCGAATAATCATGACAGTATATAACATAATCAATCAAAATAGTATTATTATCATAAAATTACATAGCACGTGAAAGTGCATTAAGACAGATGAAGACTCAACACAATCAACGATCATACGACTTAGGGGCTCTTTAAAAGTTATGACATGTTTAAAAAGAGCAACAGAAATTTTCTAATTAGATTTTACAAGAAATGTCTCATAATTTTTTCAGGTGTCTTATTAACTCTGAAATGACCTCCAAATGGGAAGAGGACTAATGCTAAACTTTCAATATTTCAGAATGATATCCTTTGGTAAAAGCGATTTAATAAACTTCAGCCTTGTCTTCTAAAGTGGCAAATATGGTGGTATTTATTTTCCCATGAGCACACCATTCATGAAAAAATAAACATCTGGAACTTTCTGCAGTTCATCTCTCCGGTGTGCATATTTCAGTAGTGAAGATATCCGCGGCTCCTTTTGTTGCTCACAGAACAGTTTCCTTCTTCCAAACGGAACTTCCAGCTGATCCATCACGTTCATCATTGTCACTCACCAACGAACTGTCAGTAGGATAAATATTCACAATATCCCCGTTGGACCCAAAACGTTTCTGTAACAAACCTATTACCGCTAGGCGAGATCTTAGAAATTTCATCTTGTACAACAATACTAACCTTTACATACACTTATAATGTTGATATATATCATACAGAATGTTATACACTTTTAGTGAACAGGCTGAACTTTTTCAATACACATTTGACAGTGTAAGTTATATGTATTTCTAAATAAGTATTTAACTGAAAGAAGCACAAATATTAAAGTAGATATATAGATGTATCTACATAATAATGGAACTGCCTTATAAAACAATAACTGAAATAACTAAATATTTCGATCTCTAATAATTATAACAATGTTTATTTTTCAATCCAGTGAACTTCGTAAAATATTCAACACGTTTTGGAATCTCAGTGAAGGGTTTTTGTTCTCTTTCTCTACAGTAATAAGCTGAATATTTGAAAATAATAAATGTAATTTAAATAAAATGATCAAGTTGTAATTATAAAATAATAATAAAGAAAATATGTTTGCAAATTTTCAAAAAAGGTAGTAATAACACATTAACATTGCAATTCACAAAGGTTAAAGCACCAAGAAAATATAAAAATACTGTTTGTTTTGACAGACAAAACTTATCATTTTGGAGGAACAGAATAAAACTGTCCTGAGGTCACTATGTATAGAATAACCTATGATTAGAAGCATCAATGTCAACAACTATTTAATTCGACAAAAGTAAAGGAAAAAACTTCCCAATAGTATTGAGTTCAGATCTCACTTTATTATTAAGAAAAATGTTGCTGTTTCAAAATATCCCTCGCTGAGACAGCGGTAAGTCTAGAGGTTTAGAACGCTGAGACCAGGACTTTATTTCCTTGTGTGGACATGGCAGATAATCCGATGTGGATTTCCTATAAGGAAACATAGACACTACTTCAAAATAATTCTGTTGATTCTCTGTTGTTATGGTGTAAAAAGTTTGATTCATCGATGGTTTTGTTTGATCAGGATTAATTTTGTAGTCAGTTGTGTGAACATGTGAGGATAAATACAATGTATTATATTTGTTCCAACAATATCGTATTCATGGTCCTTTACTCTAATAGAAAGAGATCCTTTGGTTTGATCAGTACAAACACGGTCAGAGGTCAATGGTTCGAGAAAATAACAATCAAATATCTGATAGTTTATTTATTGACTTACAAGCTAGTTTAATTTTATTCCATCTTGTTTGTTTGTTTAGAATCATACACAAAACAATACAAATGAGCTGTCTGTACTGTGCCAACAAGTATCTAGTGCTGTGGATCCACAGACATACCGCTGTGCCACTTAAAACATCACCTACTTATTTTATTTGATATCAATGAACATTAAGAAATAATTAGTACGTTTGGGATGAAATCAGTCAAAAAATGTTTAATCACCACTAGCTAATTGGAAAATAAAACTTCCAAGTAGAGTTCATGTTTTAATTTTCTACTGATGATGTTTTTTTTCTGTAAAGTCCCTAACAGTGTCATAAAAAGTCATAAATTGAAGACTTCAAATAGTATAACTCTTTACAATTTAGGTCGACGTGTTAGATACCGTATCAAGGTATGAACGTTCATCACATTTTTCAATGAATTCAATTTAACATCGACTTAAACTATGTTATTAAACTATGCGTTAATACAGTAAAGTTTAGACAGTTCTCAGTACAATAAATTTGATGTAACTCAACGCTGTTTACAATGTACCTATCAATTGGTTTTAACAAGAGAACGGTTAACAACCACTCAGTACTACATGGATACCATTTACGAAAAAATATCAACATATTCGTCTAAAAGTAAAATCATCAAATAAAAGTTATTTTTTGCTTCATTTGTTACCAATTATTATTTAATGTAATATTTTAAATCAAAACAGTTTATTTTTTCTATGTAGTATTTATGATTATACTCTCTTCTTGTGTTTATTTAATTCAAGTAATTATTTGATCTTAAATATGGTTATAGTTGTACAGTTAGAAAGTTCAAGGTTTTTATGTATCAGTGTATTCTAAAGCTCAAAACCTAACTATAAATTTATTATTTGTAAATTTCTAAATAGTAAACAATTTAAACACCAGATGTCAGTTATTGCAGAGATTTTGGCTTTACACACAAATAAATAAGTTAATAATATTCAGTTTATTTATTACCCATTAAAAGCTGTGAAACTGATCAAGTATGTAAATGTTCGTGACACAATATTTTTAAGGTCCAACTTATAAGATGTCTTCTTCATAAGGAATTGTAGGTAAAATACCAGGTAAGATCACCAAGAATATCAGATTTAAAATTTGAAAAAGAACATTATGAATTTTAGAAGTTCAAACTGGTTTCTCTGACGGGAGATTTAGAGCATTAGTAGATCAAGACAATTGGTAGAAATCGGATAAAAAAGTTAAATGAAATGTAAAAATTAATGTAAAGAATTCTTTTTAAATACTAATTATCTTCGGATTTAAAACACTAAAATCAGGGATTTGATTACTCAAGTGACAACAGCAGATGTCATCATGTGATTTTACGTTCTATGTCATTATTATTGAAAGAAAACCACTAAATAAGTATAAAATTCAGTGTTATGTTTCATCTTAGTCAAAGTTACTGTAAGTTTAATAA
>NC_134831.1:91520120-91590232 GCF_004210375.1 Tachypleus tridentatus
TTTTAGATGTATAAATAGTTGGACTCTTCCTCTTTGGGACTTGTGTGGTTATAGATCATTTTAAACAGATCATAGTCTTCCTCTAACGTGTATTTTCTCTTCACCATTCTTTCTTTGTTGATGTCCTGGTTGGTTTGTTGTTGGTATTTATTTGGGTAGAAAGTGTTTGTTTACCATTTTCTGAAGTTCCAGAGATGTTAGAAACCTGATTCTTCTTTTCATCATTGACTTCTCATATTTCTGGCTCTAATCTGGAGTATTGGCCCATAATGTGTCTCAACTCCCTCCTTTGGTTCCCAGGTCTATTGGTTCCCAAAATAGGATTATCTGTATTCTTGGATGGACCAGTGACAAAGGTGTCATGACTATCCTGGGAGCAATGGAAACATGATTACATTACTTCTTGGACATCTGGAATTCATTCACAAAGATTCATGGGTACTCCATGTTCTGGTTTTAGGGCTGGTCAATTAATTTACATCTCCACCATTGTCTGCTGAACCTGTCACCTCCAACAGGTCTATGATGATGGAGCTTCATTCCTAGTGTCAGCAGATGGTAAGTATGTTTCGAAAATAGATTTTTAGTTTAAGAAAATGTTAACTTCTGACAAGTTACACATATTTTATATTTTAGCGTTTTAAGATAATTTATTAAAGTATTGAGGTTATTATGTCATCAACCTGTTATGTTATTAGAGTAAGATAAATATATTGCTCTGCAGTAATATTCCATTAACCTTTAACCAAATAATGTTAATCAAACAGATATTGTTGTCTTTAACAAAGTGGAATTTTTTAGTGTTTTTATATAAATAATTTGTTAAATATAAGTTATATGTAATGTTTGTGTTGAGTCTCAACAGACAGAATACAAGTTATTTATTGTAAGTTTTATATATCCCTGTCATTGTGTTGGTGTTATTGAGTGGAAGATGTGGTTATGTTTCTGTGAAAAGCGTTTTTTTTGTTGTTTTTCAGATTTAACCAATAGATTGGTACCACATGCTTCTCATAAGAACCTGTCTTAATCTCTCCCTGATGTTGTATGTTGCTTGGTGGTGGGAACAGAACACTAGTTTTTATTTAACTTGCAAAGAACACAAACACAATAAAAACACATAAATATGTCTTTATATTATAATCCAAAACACATGTTCTCATTATTAAAATTTTGTCTTCTAAATTATTTTAAAATTCTTTTTAATTTAATTGTTTAGTTTTTGTTACAGTTTCTCAGTTATTTTTCCAACATCTGTTAGTTTAATGTTTTTCATAAATGTGGTCAATATATATCCTGATTATTAAAAACAAAAAACAGCTACTTTTATTTAAATATTGTTAGTAATGGGTTCACTATATTTTATATTTGCCACCAGGGGCCTCCAGGGTTGGATGGCATAAAGGTGAGCTCAGCTCCCTCTAAAATTTTATTTACATATTTTTTCTAATTAAAATATGAATAATATCTAGTACAAGAGATATCAGTTACAGCTAAATGAATGTATAATAAAATAATTATTCTACTATAAATCAGTATTTACAAGTATTTTGTCTAAAGCATAAACTTCACATATTTAAAGAAATGAAAATTTAATGACCATTTAAAAAAAAAAATGTTCCTAAAAATTTTATTGAACGTCCACAAAAACAAAAAGTCTGATGGTACATTAAAAAAAGAGCAAGTTACCAATTTACTAACACTATCTAGAAGAGCTTTTATTTTTAAAAATAGGGTGAACAAGGTGAAAGAGGCAGCCAGGGGAGAAAGGTGAACCAGGGTTGCGGTGGGTTAAGATTTTTTTAATACTGTATAAGTTTTTATGGTTAATGATGTACAGTTTCATCTACTAGAAACAACAATCATAATGCAAATTTTAAAATGTTTCTTTCGTATCAGTTCTCTGACTCTTGTGTGGAGAATTAATCATAAATTGATTTCAAATATATAACTTAATGTGGTAATATAGAATTATTTATTTCAACTGTTGTTGTGACTTTATCCTAAAGTTAGCTTATATTTAACACCGGACTCTTAAGCGTAAAATGACACTTATCATGGAGAGGGGTTATCTCGATCTAAATAAGTACCTGGAAAGTAGTAAATCTTGCTTATCAGGAGTTACAAATAGAAAACGAAATTTTGAACAAAAATTTGATGTTCTTCACATCGGTAGATTATACAAGTTGATTATAAGGAATGTATATACATTTAAAATAATTATATCTGAAATACTACTTGGCTTATGGAAATAGTTTTATTAGGGCTACAATGACTTGGAGTTACAAACCAGTCTTATACTTAATATGTAAATATTTTGATATTATTATCATTATTTTATTCTTGCTCCTATATATATATTTGAAATATTAATTACCTATTAAAAGAGTCTAAATCTCACAAGCTAGCATTGTTTTTATTTCTCTTTCTTTTATAGTACAAAACTCATAATTTCAATAAAATGAATGTCATGTGAAATAAGGTAGTGATCACTGGAAACAGTCATGATCAGGCGATGCCTTAGTTTAAGAATGTGTTGACTGAGAATAATGCACTAAATCACAAGACGGTTGTGATCAGGCGATGCCTTAGTTTAAAGATATGTTGACTGGCAATGGTACACTGTTCACTGAACACAGTTGTGAAAAATGTCTTAGTTTAAAGGACGTTGAGTGGGAATAAAACATTGATCATAGAACAGGGTCGTGATAAACAATGGTTTACTTTAAAGATGTGTGAACTAATAAAAACACACTGATCGCTGAAGTCGATTGTGAACAAACAATGTCTTTAAACTAAGACATAGTATTCTCCCATAGCAGTGTCCAGTGATGAGTGTGCTATTCTCGATCAACACATCTTTGAACAAAGACATGCGCCTGATTACTTACATCTGTGACCAGTGTGTTATTTTCTTGTCAAATAACACACTGGTCCTAGATACATAATCAAGCGATATTCTAAAATGTGTTGACTACCTCAATATATCTTAGTTCATAATGATTGTAATCACTGTTAATGAGTGGTGACAAACAATGTCTTAATTTGAAGATGTGTTGACTAAGAATGATACTTTCTGACCACTGTACGGTCTGATCAGAACATTGTCTTACTTTGTTATAAAGATGTGTTGATTAAGAATAACATGCTGATTGCTGGACACAGTTTTAAGAAGAAACATTGTTTTAGTTTAAAGATTGTGTTGACTGAGAATAGCAAACTGATCAATGGACACGGTTCATGAAAAGAACATTGTCTTAGTTTAAATGTGTGATCACTGAGAATATTTTTGGATCACTGGACACGGTTATGAAGAAAAAATGTCTTAGTTTAAAGATATGTTTGCTGAGAATAACACAATGATCTGGACACTGTTTTGATCAAACAATATCTTAGTTTAAATTTGTGTTGACTGTGAATAACACACTGGCTGCAGTCGTGGTCAGATGATGTCTTACTTTAAGATGTGTTGAAGGAGAATGATACAATGATCACTGGATATGGTTTTTTTCTTAACAACAGTGTCTCAATTTAAAGAATGTGACTGCAAGATAACACTCCTGATGATCTGGGGCAGGTTGTGAACAAACAACGTATTAGTTTACATATGTGTTGACCAAAAAAACACCCTGATCACTGGACACTGTCATGATCAGACGATGTCTAGTTGTTAAGATGTGTTTAGTAAGAATGATACATTGATCACTGGACATGGTCGTAATAAGCGGCGTCTTTGCTTAAAATATGTTGACTGAGAACAATACACTGATCACTGGGCACATTCGTGGTCAGATGATGTTTTAGTTTAAACTTGTGTTGACTGATAATAACACAATTGTCACTGGACACGGTCGTTATCAGTCAATGTCTTAGTTTAAGAATGTATTGACTTAGAATAACACATGATCACTAGACACAGTCATAATAAGATGTCTTAATTTAAAGATTTTTTGAGTTAGAACAACACACTGATCACATGTGCGGTTGTGAGAAAACAGTGTTTTAGTTTAAAGATGTGTTGAGTTAGAATAACACAATGATCACTTAACATGGTGGTGAACAAACAATGTATAAATTTAAAGATGTGTTGACTGAGAATTATACACTGATCACTGGAAAGGGTTGTGAAAAAACAATGTGCTAGTTTTAAGATGTGTTGAGTTATAATAACACACTAAACACAGTTCTGAACAAACAGTGTTTTATCTTAAAGATGTGTTTAGTTATTATAACACACTGATTACTACGGTTGTGAAAATACAGTTTCCGTTTAAAGATGTGTTGAGTTAAAGTGGCGCACTGATCTTTGAACACAGTGGTGACCAACAATAACGTCTTAGGTTAAAGATGTGTTTACTGAGAATGATATACTTGTCATTGGAGAAGGTGGTGAAGAAACAATGTCTTAGTTTAAAAATGTGTTGACTGAGAATGATTAACTGGTTACTGGACACGGTTATGAAAAACAATGTCTTAGTTTAAAGATATGTTGATCGAGAATGACACTGATCACTGGACACTGTCGTGATCAGACAATGTTAGTTTAAAGATGTATTGATTTAGAATAACACACTAATCACCTTATGTGATAGTTTTTAAAATGTTCTGTACGATATTCAAACTTCTCTGAGTTAAAATGTGCTTTTAAATCTATCTATTTGAGATTTAATATAGCATTTAAAATATGTAACTTTCTTTTTCTAGTATTCTGTAATTTGACAAGAAGGATGTTTACAGAGACTTCCTTTTGATAAATATACTGTTGTACAGTTTGATAAACTTAGTCATTGAAGTCATATTGGACGGTGAAGTAAATTTATTTGTAAATATTTAAATTTCAGTTGAAACCAAGATTAGAATTAACCAAAGTTTAAAACTGTATTAATACTTTTGACAATTTCGAGCAGTACTTACTGATGTGCTCTTTTATTTTTTAATTCAATAGGGAACTGGCGGTATCCCTGGCTTGGCGGTAATTATCAAAATCTCACCTTTAACTGTTCCAGCTAGAGACACTGAATTCATAATTGTGCTAGATTGTATGCATTCTTACTGGAGTTCAATTTTCTTTTGCTACTTTAATTGTTTTGTAATTTTTTTGTGAAAAAAGTAGAGCTTTGTTTATCTTTCATTTTGTTTTTAGAATCTTAATGTGTTTGACCTTTTACCTTATTTTGGAACCTAATGTGTTTGACCTTTTACTTTTTTTGGAACCTAATGTGTTTGGCCTTTTACTTTTATTTTTGGAACCTAATGTGTTTGGCCTGTTACTTTATTTTAGAACCCTAATGTGTGTGACTTGTTACTTTATTTTTAGAACCAATGTGTTTGACCTGTTACTTTATTTACTATGTAATTAAAAGATTCTAACTTTAATATTTTTTTATGTAATGTTATTTGTTAGTACAACATTTCATGTGTTCAGTTTTTATACTGTGTTTTACCTAAAGGCTTTAGGACAGATTATCTCGACATGTGAACTACAAGGTGATGCTTAACTTGTGTTTATTTAAATTATTTCCTTTACACTTGAGCATTGAAAAGATTGTTACATTGCCTAGATACAGAATTCAGTAACCAAATCACTCTCTTTAAGTTTATTTTATTAATGATTTACACATTTTAAAATATCACAGAAGTTCACCTTCAAAATGTTTTTCTAAATATTATTCACATTATAAATTATTTTTTTACCAGTGTTTTCTTCTGTTTAAGAAAAACCAATTTCATGAACCTTCTAGATTTTTGGACATTGTCATCAGTTTTATTAGAGAAGAAATATATTGTTTTTCATTGGTTTTACTACTACTTATCCCATGATGGCTCAGCAGAAAGTCTGAAAGCTTATGTCACTACATTTAGGTTTTGATATCTATTGTGGGCAGAGCAAAGATAGCATTTTGTGTAGCTTTGTGCTTAACAGTATGCAAGTACTACTGTTATTAATATTTTGATGTATAGTTAATTTACTTTTAGGCTCGCATTTCAGATGCTAAAGATATGTTCACCATCAGCATCTAAGATTAAAAATGTAATGACTCAATATTTGTTAGTTTATAACATAATATGTAATTACTTGTGGGGAAAATGTTGGTTACACTATAAAATGTTTACAGAAGATCTACCTTAACTTGATACTGGCATGGACTTGAAGATTTTTGTCTTAAATACAAAAAAATCTTTTAACTTTAAATATTTCTCCAACATAAGTTTAAGGTGTGATGTAAGAAGTTTGAACGGATCATTCTTAAGATTATAAATATTACAAAATATCTTGAAACATCTTTCGTTCAGATATAAAGTTAAGGTGTGATGTAAGTTTGATGAGCGGATCATTCTTAAGATTATAAATATTACAAAAATATCTTGAAAACATCTTTGGTTCAGATATGTAAAGTTCAAAAGGTGTGATGTAAATTTGATGAACGGATCATTCTTAAGATTATAAATATTACAAAAAATATCTTGAAACATCTTTCGTTCAGATATAAAGTTAAGGTGTGATGTATAAGTTTGATTAGGCAAGGATCATTCTTAAGATTATAAATATTACAAAAATATCTTGAAACATCTTTCGTTCAGATATAAAGTTAAGGTGTGATGTAAATTTGATAAACTATTCGTTCTTAAGATTATAAATATTACAAAAATATCTTGAAACATCTTTCGTTCAGATATAAAGTTAAGGTGTGATGTAAGTTTGATGAACGGATCATTCTTAAGATTATAAATATTACAAAAAATATCTTGAAACATCTTTCGTTCAGATATAAAGTTAAGGTGTGATGTAAGTTTGATGAACGGATCATTCTTAAGATTATAAATATTACAAAAAATATCTTGAAACATCTTTCGTTCAGATATAAAGTTAAGGTGTGATGTAAGTTTGATGAACGGATCATTCTTAAGATTATAAATATTACAAAAATATCTTGAAACATCTTTCGTTCAGATATAAAGTAAATTCATTACTGCTGCTGTCTTCAAAACTATGTATTTCCACAGTTCCTGAAAACTGTCTGAAGTTTTAATGATAATAAAATAAAGAATATATTAATTACTGTATTAATATTAATTGTTTGACTTTTAGTTGACTGCAAAACATATTTAATTTTTATACAAAATGATTTTGAATTTTGACCTTTCAATGGTTAAATTTAAATCAAAACTGTGAAGTTTCTAAACATTGTAACGTAACAAACATCTCAACATAGCTTGTTTTGTTTAAAGGTTTGGTTAATATAGAATGTTATTTAATACAATGGAACCAAATAGATATTGTGAGGGATACTTTGAAATATGACATAATCAGTGGTTTTAATTGTTAATAGTTTGAAACATACACGGCTGTAATTAGTATTTAGAAACAACTATAGTAAAAAGTGAGATTTGTCACTTCAGAAATAAATGTACATGTTAGAATTTAATCCTTTCAAAACAGAAAATATTACATCAAACTTTATTTAAATATGCTTCAAAACTAACTATCACATTTTTTTTATGCAGAGCATAATTTAAAAAAAGAAACATCATTTATACATTCAAACATTGATGTCTACTTTCCAGCAAAGCATGATAGCTGACTATTAACATTCTGCTACGTGTTTGTCCATGTGTGAGTTGTACTAATGCTTCGTGTTATTCGTTATTTTGTCCCTTATGTAACATTGTCATACTAGTTGTTTTGTTTGATTTGGGGACACTTGACACATTCTTCATTATTACTATAATTATATTTTAATTTAGGTTATTTACATTCATATACAATGTAATCTTTAAACCATAATAATTTTATCTATATTTTGTAAACTTTCATTGCGTTATGGTTTGTTTGTTTTTCATTCCTGTTAATGGGTTTCTATGCACTTTGATAAACAGGGTCCAAAAGGAGACAAAGGAGATTTAGGACCTTCTGTAAGTTAAGTGGATGTTAACATATATCCATTCTTTTCGTTTGTTCTGTTTTTGTTTCTTTCTCTATATTTCTTTAAGTAACCCACACCTTTTCTTGTTGTTGTTTTTTTTTTTCAATGTGTGATTGTATTAGATATTATTGAAATATTTTAGGTTTAAAAATCAAAATTATTTGTTTTCCTAATATTATTTCAGTTCAATTGAAGTTGAAGATAATTTTATACAATGGAATTAATTTCGTAAAACGAGCAAAAGGATCATTTCCAAGTCTAACATTTAAATGAAAATTATACTATACACACATGGCTGTGTGTTTTAGCTCTGTTTGATTTTTCATAGCCTAAACTGAAATTCCTTTCTTAAATGTTTCACTAAAGCATCGTTTAAGTTAAATTATACTGGAATAGAAACTAAGATACAGCTCAGTTTATCTCTGTTTTGTTAACTTGTGTTCAGGGTTACCAATGAGGAGTGGAATCTTCTAAATTAGTAAAACTCAATAACACACTTTCTTCAAAGTGTAGATTAAACTGGACCTCTCTTCAAGCTAGACTTTGGGTTCAAATATTTTTTTTAAAATACTAAGTTTATTTATTACATTCGAGTTTTGTAAAATTCTTCAAAAAGGAAAGAAAGTATTAAATAGTATTTTCTCTCCTTTGATGATAGAATATTAAAGTTTTATTCATGTTACATATTAAATAGTATTTTTACTTTCTTGATTATGGAATATTAAAGTCTTATTAATGTTACATATATTAATTAAATAGTATGTTTACTCTCTTGATGATATAATATTATAGTTTTCTTCATGTTACGTATATTAAGTAGTATTTTTACTCTCTTGATGATCGAGTATTGTTTTATTCACGTTACATATATTGAATAGTATTTTTCCTCTCTTGATGATAGAGTATTAGAGTTTTATTCATCTTACATATTAATTGTATTTTTACTCTTTTGATGATTGAGTATTAAAGTTTTATTCATGTCACATATATTAAATAGCATTTTTACATTCTATGGTAAAGTATTAACGTTTTGTTCATGTTAGATGTTAAATAATATTTTTACTCTTTTGATGATTGAGTATTAAAGTTTTATTCATGTCACATATATTAAATAGCATTTTTACATTCTATGATAAAGTATTAACGTTTTGTTCATGTTAGATGTTAAATAATATTTTTACTCTCTTGATGATAGAGTATTAAAGTTTATTCATGTCACATATATTAAATAGCATTTTTCTATTCTATGATAAAGTATTAACGTTTTGTTCATGTTAGATGTTAAATAATATTTTTACTCTTTTGATGATTGAGTATTAAAGTTTTATTCAGGTCACATATATTAAATAGCATTTTTACATTCTATGATAAAGTATTAACGTTTTGTTCATGTTAGATGTTAAATAATATTTTTACTCTCTTGATAATAGTGTATTAAAGTTTCATTCATGTGACATATATTAAATAGTATTTTTACATTCTATGATAAAGTATTGATGTTTTATTCATGTTACATATGTCAGATATTATTTTGAATCTCTTGGTGACAAAGTATTAAATTTTCATTCATGTTACATATATAAAATAGTTTTCACTGTCTTGATGATAAAATATTAAAGTTTTATTTATGTTACGTCTTACAGAGAGAATCACCTTTATTTCTGATTTTGTTACATTTTCAAGGGTATGGCAGGAAGAAGAGGGAAAAAAGGGGAAAAAGGGGAGAAAGGTGATCAGGTAATGAAAGTTTTAGTTTTATCACAAAAGTGATCAGGTAATGAAAGTTTTAGTTTTATCACAAAAGTGATCATGTAATGAAAGTTTTAGTTTTATCACAAAAGTGATCAGGTAATGAAAGTTTTAGTTTTATCACAAAAGTGATCATGTAATGAAAGTTTTAGTTTTATCACAAAAGTGATCAGGTAATAAACGTTTTAGTTTTAAAGGTGATCAGGTAATGAAAGTTTTAGTTTTATCACAAACGTGATCAGGTAATGCAAGTTTTAGTTTTATCACAAACGTGAGCAGGTAATGCAAGTTTTAGTTTTATCACAAAAGTGATCAGGTAATGCAACTTTTAGTTTTATCACAAAAGTGAGCAGGTAATGAAAGTTTTAGTTTTATCACAAAAGTGAGCAGGTAATGAAAGTCTTAGTTTTATCACAAACGTGATCAGGTAATGAAAGTTTTAGTTTTATCACAAAAGTGATCAGGTAATGAAAGTTTTAGTTTTATCACAAAAGTGATCAGGTAATGAAAGTTTTAGTTTTATCACAAAAGTGATCATGTAATGAAAGTTTTAGTTTTATCACAAAAGTGATCAGGTAATGAAAGTTTTAGTTTTATCACAAAAGTGATCAGGTAATAAACGTTTTAGTTTTAAAGGTGATCAGGTAATGAAAGTTTTAGTTTTATCACAAACGTGATCAGGTAATGCAAGTTTTAGTTTTATCACAAACGTGAGCAGGTAATGCAAGTTTTAGTTTTATCACAAACGTGATCAGGTAATGCAAGTTTTAGTTTTATCACAAAAGTGATCAGGTAATGAAAGTTTTAGTTTTATCACAAAAGTGATCAGGTAATAAACGTTTTAGTTTTAAAGGTGATCAGGTAATGAAAGTTTTAGTTTTATCACAAATTTAGTGAAATGTTAAAACCTTTTATGTTTTCATAGTGAACTGTTTTTTTCTCAATACATGATCAAAGCTTAAGTTCAAATATCTAACAGTTTTTTTGTACTTTGGAAACTGATAACTGATAAGCATATATTTATACACTTATTTATTTTGATCCATTCAAAACGAGGCTTAACTCTGAGTAAGTAGAACTTGTTTCAGCATTAGTTAAACAGTTCTTCGGTTATGAAAGCTGGTCGTTCAACTCAGTAGGTGATTATTATATGACCCTTGGAATAGTTTAACTGGTTGTACTTACCGTTTCACTGCTGCTGGGACAGGTGTTTCCCATTGTTATTCAAAACCTCTGTGTATGACGTATGGGAATAAAGCTAGAAAGTAATTATTGGCATTCTGCCAATATTAATATGTGGTTTATCTCAGTGTCTTCCTCTTAGCCCTTCAGTGACCAACAACATGACTTGTGTACCTTCATCGATAGTAGTTAGTAATCCTAACCCTAAATACTATGTAAATATGCTTGTTGTGCTTGACTCAAATAGATCAGAATATTGTGACAGTGAATTACTCAAGTGCATGATGATGAAGAGGTAATGTGACAAGAGGATTATATCTTGTGATGATAGTCAAAGTGATGAACCGGAACCCAGCAGAGGAAGGCATAAATGACAAAAAGAAACATTTGTCCCAGTCACAATATGAGGTACTTGGAAATGTACATCCCAGTTGTAGTCAAAGGGTTAATATCAGACACAGTTGCTCTTCCCTTGCAGCTGTGTAGTGTTACGTTAGGAGCTAAACTATGCTGTAAGTGTAAAGTAATATTAGTTTGAACTACTCACAGTTAAACATGATGGGAGAAGCTGGAAGTAATAATATACATACACTTCACTTACAGGGGGTACCTGGTTTAGATGCTCCATGTCCTCTCGGAGCTGACGGACTACCTCTACCTGGCTGTGGGTGGAAGCCCCCTAATGTGGTGAGTTCATCTGTAAAACTTAAATACGCTTAGTTTATTAGTGTTTCAGGCAGTGTAGACATTGTATACATGAAATATCTGAGTACTCCTACCTTACTTCTTCATTATGACAGTGTTTCAGTTTCAATGAATGAGCCATACTGTGTCTGAATTAATGGTTGAAAGATAGAAAGGATTTAATAGGAGTTTTAGTGGAACTTCACATATCATTAAAATAATCAGTCTGTCCAAAAGTGGACGAATGAAAAATAGCCAAAGTTAAGCTTTAACATAATACATTTGATTATATTTTACAAACCAACAAAGCAAGGTAACTTAGCATTACCCACATTGCATCTTGTTTTTCACACGTGTAAAACTGAATTTACGTCTTAGCTTCCAATTCACCACATTTTGTTTCATGTGACTCGATGATAATTCTTGAGGATCTCAGTATATTATTAGTAACACTAAATTATTTTACAACATTGTATTTATGAGGTATCGCCTACTGTTTATTATTAAACATAAATTTTACTCCTTGTGTCATTCATGACTGTGTGTTACATCGATCGTAGATATGTACAATGTAAACATTATTGTTTAACTTACACAGGGAAGTAACACACAGATCATGATGTTGCTAATATACATGCACTATCAAGTAGAATACATGCTATTGAAAAGTGTATTGACTTTAAGAGGGATTAAAAGCTGGAGGCAGCATTGACACCAAATGACTCCAGTTTGGAGCTGAGCTACCAAAGGAAGGCTGTTTTAATTCTTGTTAACCATTGTTAACTTTCATCACTGAATTTCAAGAATAAATGCTTATATACAGCTAAAAAGAAATGGACAACTGCCTCAGTTAATGTTGTATTCATTGCTTCCTAAATATAGCTCTAAGATTACTTTATACCATAAGATTTGAGATTAAGTGAAAATCCATTGTACATGGTCGTTAAGTGCACACATTGTACCAAAGTTAAGAATCGCCATTGAAGATTCTACTAATTACTTCTGTCAAAGTTAAGAATCGTCATTGAAGATTCTAGTAATTACTTCTGTCAAAGTTAAGAATCGTCATTGAAGATTCTACTAATTACTTCCGTTAAAGTTAAGAATCGTGAAAGTACTTTGACAGAATAAATGTATTAAGCCCTTATATCTCGCATATCTCTCTGTTTTGCTATATTTCTATTCCACCTAATGATTTTATTTTAATGTTACGTTTTATTTCGGATTTATTATGTTTTAATCCTAGTGGGTTCGTTTATTTTATTTATGAGTCATACGTAATTGATGTGGTGAAATTATGGTAACTGATGAATATTTGAAACATTTACAGTCAGTAAATGTATGTAATTTGGAAGCAACATGAACGAGAAATTGTTGTGTTGAGTTTAGTACAGTTAACTAACCAGTATCATTTTGTAAAATTTTCATATTTAATTTTGGTTTTGTGGCTTTGTAGTTAGTTGTGTCTGTTGAAATCGCATTACTTCTGAGTAACTCGTTTTTAATGTAATATACTGTAGTAAATGTTCAATAATCTTCCACACTAAATGGTGCCACTGTACTCGAATTAAACATTTTAAGTTGTTCGTTTTTTACAGTCAAGGACAGAAGTAAACTTATACAATAATCTGAACGCTAGATGGGGCCAGTTTACATAATTCTAACACCTGTTGAGTTGCTCAGTAATGTAGAGTGTAACAAATACGCAATAACTTTAAACACTAGATGAAGCCACTATATTTATATTAAACACATGTTGAGTAGCTCATTGATGTAGCTCATGTTTTAAGAGTCTATAATAGTGTAACAAATAAATACCCTATAACCTGAGATATTTATGATGATATATCGTCTTTTAATAGAAATGAATTGAAAAATAATCCTAGTTGATCCCTAGGCTGTGGAAGTTTTCCTTTTGAAAGTATGCCATCAAGTTGATAAGTTTCTTTTTTTGTATCTTTATTTCACTTTGCGATCGTTCGTGAAAATTCAATGATCATTGAGAAAACAAACAATTAATAATTATTGTTGATGAATTGTCTAGTTTACGTGTAGCAAGATGAGAGTATTCGAGTCATACATTTTACGTGTAGCAAAGTGATAGTATTCGATTCATATAGTTTACGTGTAGCAAAGTGATAGTATTCGATTCATATAGTTTACGTGTAGCAAGGTGATAGTATTCGATTAATATAGTTTACGTGTAGCAAAGTGATAGTATTCGAGTCATATAGTTTACGTGCAGCAAGGTGACAGTATTCGAGTCATATAGTTTACGTGTAGCAAGGTGACAGTATTCGAGTCATATAGTTTACGTGTAGCAAGGTGACAGTATTCGAGTCATGTAGTTTACGTGTAGCAAGGTGACAGTATTCGAGTCATGTAGTTTACGTGTAGCAAGGTGATAGTATTCGAGTCATATAGTTTACGTGTAGCAAGGTGACAGTATTCGAGTCATATAGTTTACGTGTAGCAAGGTGACAGTATTCGAGTCATATAGTTTACGTGTAACAAGGTGACAGTATTGGATTTGTCTAGTTTACGTGTAGCAAGGTGACAGTATTGGATTTGTCTAGTTTACGTGTAGCAAGGTGATAGTATTCGAGTCGTATAGTTTACGTGCAGCAATGTGGCAGTTTTGGAGTTGTCTAGTTTACGTATAGCAAGATGACAACTTTGGATTTGTCTAGTTTACGTGTAATAAGGTGACAGTATTCGAGTCCTCTAGTTTACGTGTAGCAAAGTGACAGTGTTGAAGTTGTACTGGGAAGTACAGTCTGGTGGTATGAATATATGCATCAGAAACATTGAACTTCTATGTTATAAGATCAGTAAATAAAAATGATATTGCTACAAGTACGTAGCTAGAAGTGATTCATATGTTATAAGATCAGTAAATAAAAATGATATTGCTACAAGTGCGTGGCTAGAAGTGATTCATATGTTATAAGATCAGTAAATAAAATGATATTGCTACAAGTGCGTAGCTAGAAGTGATTCATATGTTATAAGATCAGTAAATAAAAATGATATTGCTACAAGTGCGTGGCTAGAAGTGATTCATATGTTATAAGATCAGTAAATAAAATGATATTGCTACAAGTGCGTGGCTGAAGTGATTCATATGTTATAAGATCAGTAAATAAAAATGATATTGCTACAAGTGCGTAGCTAGAAGTGATTCATATGTTATAAGATCAGTAAATAAAATGATATTGCTACAAGTACGTAGCTAGAAGTGATTCATATGTTATAAGATCAGTAAATAAAATGATATTGCTACAAGTACGTAGCTAGAAGTGATTCATATGTTATAAGATCAGTAAATAAAAATGATATTGCTACAAGTACGTAGCTAGAAGTGATTCATATGTTATAAGATCAGTAAATAAAAATGATATTGCTACAAGTACGTAGCTAGAAGTGATTCATATGTTATAAGATCAGTAAATAAAAATGATATTGCTACAAGTACGTAGCTAGAAGTTATTCATATGTTATAAGATCAGTAAATAAAAATGATATTGCTACAAGTGCGTGGCTAGAAGTGATTCATATGTTATAAGATCAGTAAATAAAAATGATATTGCTACAAGTACGTAGCTAGAAGTGATTCATATGTTATAAGATCAGTAAATAACAATGATATTGCTACAAGTACGTAGCTAGAAGTGATTCATATGTTATAAGATCAGTAAATAAAAATGATATTGCTACAAGTGCGTGGCTAGAAGTGATTCATATGTTATAAGATCAGTAAATAAAAATGATATTGCTACAAGTACGTAGCTAGAAGTGATTCATATGTTATAAGATCAGTAAATAACAATGATATTGCTACAAGTACGTAGCTAGAAGTGATTCATATGTTATAAGATCAGTAAATAAAAATGATATTGCTACAAGTGCATGGCTAGAAGTGATTCATATGAGAGTCTAACTAAAAACACTGCTTGAATTGCCTAGAGTTTCTGTTGTTGTTTTTTTATCAAAATCACACCCAACGTCAGAGTGGTTTATACAACATTTCAACTCTCTTCACGACCCCTTTTGTCTGAGTAATATTTCTATGACAAGTGTCAATCACTTGATATCGTACGATATTGTGTTTCGCTTCTTGTTATCACTAAGCATGGCATGGCCAGGTGGGCTTAAGGCGTTCGATTCGTAATCCGAGGGTCGCAGGTTCGAATCACCAAACATGCTCGCACTTTCAGTCGTGGGGGCATTACAAAGTGACGGTCAATCCCACTATTCGTTGTTAACAGAGTAGTCCAAGAGTTGGCGGTGGGTGGTGATGACTAGCTACCTTCTCTCTAGTCGTACACTACTAAATTAAGGATGGCTAGTTCAGATAGCTCTCGTGTAGCTTTGCACAAAATCCAAATAAATCAAATCAAGTAATCGTTAAAAAGAAAAATAATCCGCGGGGCTGTTAGTGCGTGATAAGAGCGACAGTCAAATTCCACTATTCAGTTGTAAAGAAACTAACCCAAACTGGGTTGGTGGGTGAGGATGATTAGCTTTTTTCCTCGAGACAATCAATAAATAATTCGATACGACTAGTAAGGATACTTTCCACATATCCTGTTAATGAAACTGTAATTATGACGTAATTACATCATGCTAATATAGGTATGTTCAGTGTGGTTAAGACCCGGGTATTTTCTTTAGAATCTACATACACTTTATGAAGTTCGTCAGTTTACTGTATAATTTGAGCGAAACGTTAAGTAAGTCATTCACAATTAACAAATAAACTGGACACATTCTATTTTACATTATAGGTCATTGATAATGGCTACTTATCCGACCGTTTTTCTTCATACATCATAAGTTGGCCATTGTTGTTTTGTTTTTTAAAGATTATTTCATTTCACAACTGTAAATAATATATGTTATGTATTGATAATTATTATTTATTATATACATATATTAATGTAATTAAGTCTATAACTTGCATGTTTTATTACCATACATATAGCTGTAAACAAAGATCTACTACACATGTTTTATTACCATACATATAGCTGTAAACAAAGATCTACTACACGTTTTATTACCATACACTTAGCAGTAAACAAAGATCTACTACACATGTTTAATTACCATACACTTAGCAGTAAACAAAGATCTACTACACATGTTTAATTACCATACACTTAGCTGTAAACAAAGATCTACTACACATGTTTAATTACCATACACTTAGCAGTAAACAAAGATCTACTACACATGTTTAATTATCATACACTTAGCAGTAAACAAAGATCTACTACAGATGTTGAATTATCATACACTTAGCAGTAAACAAAGATCTACTACACATGTTTATTTATCATACACTTAGCTGTAAACAAAGATCTACTACACATGTTTAATTATCATACACTTAGCTGTAAACAAAGATCTACTACACATGTTTAATTACCATACACTTAGCAGTAAACAAAGATCTACTACACATGTTTAATTATCATACACTTAGCTGTAAACAAAGATCTACTACACATGTTTAATTATCATACACTTAGCTGTAAACAAAGATCTACTACACATGTTCTATTTCCATACACTTCGCAGTAAACAAAGATCTACTACACATGTTTAATTACCATACACTTAACAGTAAACAAAGATCTACTACACATGTTTAATTATCATACACTTAGCTGTAAACAAAGATCTACTACACATGTTCTATTACCATACACTTAGCAGTAAACAAAGATCTACTACACATGTTTAATTACCATACACTTAGCAGTAAACAAAGATCCACTACACATGTTTAATTACCATACACTTAGCAGTAAACAAAGATCTACTACACATGTTTTATTACCATACACTTAGCAGTAAACAAAGATCTACTACACATGTTTAATTATCATACACTTAGCAGTAAACAAAGATCTACTACACATGTTTTATTATCATACACTTAGCAGTAAACAAAGATCTACCACACACGTTTCATTATCATACACTTAGCTGTAAACAAAGATCTACTACACATGTTTAATTATCATACACTTAGCTGTAAACAAAGATCTACTACACATGTTTAATTATCATACACTTAGCTGTAAACAAAGATCTACTACACATGTTTAATTATCATACACTTAGCAGTAAACAAAGATCTACTACACATGTTTTATTATCATACACTTAGCAGTAAACAAAGATCTACTACACATGTTTTATTATCATACACTTAGCTGTAAACAAAGATCTACCACACACGTTTCATTATCATACACTTATCAGTAAACAAAGATCTGCTACACATGTTTTATTATCATACATTTAGGTATAAACAAGGATCTATTCCACTTGTTTAAGTACCGTACATTTAACTGTAAACAAGGATTTACATCTCATGTTTTATTCCCATACATTTAGCTATAAACAAGGATATATTCCACATGTTTTATTACCATTATTTAGCTGTAAACAGAGATCTACTCCATGTGTCATTACTATACATTTAGGTATAAACAGGACCTGCTCCATATGTTTTATTACCCTACATGTTGCTGTAAACAAAGATCTACTCCATTTGTTTTATTACCCTACATGTCGCTGTAAACAAAGATCTACTCCATTTGTTTTATTACCCTACATGTCGCTGTAAACAAAGATCTACTCCATTTGTTTTATTACCCTGCATGTCGCTGTAAACAAAGATCTACTACACATGTTTTATTACCCTACATGTTGCTGTAAACAAAGATCTACTACACATGTTTTATTACCCTACATGTTGCTGTAAACAAAGATCTACTCCATATGTTTTATTACCCTACATGTCGCTGTAAACAAAGATCTACTACACATGTTTTATTACCCTACATGTTGCTGTAAACAAAGATCTACTTCACATGTTTTATTACCCTACATGTTGCTGTAAACAAAGATCTACTTCACATGTTTTATTACCCTACATGTTGCTGTAAACAAAGATCTACTTCACGTTTTATTACTCCACATGTTGCTGTAAACAAAGATCTACTTCACGTTTTATTACCCTACATGTTGCTGTAAACAAAGATCTACTTCACACGTTTTATTACCCTACATGTTGCTGTAAACAAAGATCTACTTTACATGTTTTATTACCCTACATGTTGCTGTAAACAAAGATCTACTTCACATGCTTTATTACCCTACATGTTGCTCTAAACAAAGATCTACTTCACATGTTTTATTACCCTACATGTTGCTGTAAACAAAGATCTACTTCACATGTTTTATTACCCTACATGTTGCTGTAAACAAAGATCTGCTCTACATATTTTCTTTCCATACATTTAGCTGTAAACAAAGATCTACTTCACATGTTTTATTACCCTACATGTTGCTGTAAACAAAGATCTGCTCTACATGTTTTATTACCCTACATGTTGCTGTAAACAAAGATCTGCTCTACATATTTTCTTTCCATACATTTAGCTGTAAAGAAGGATATACTCCACACGTTTTATTACCATACATTTAGCTCTAAAGAGAGATCTACTACACGTGTTTTATTACTATAAATTTAGCTATAAAGAAAGATCTACTCTGCATGTTTTATTACTATACATTTAGCTATAAAGAAAGATCTACTCTGCATGTTTTATTACCATACATTGAGCTTTAATCAAGGATCTAATCCACATGCTTTATTACCATACCTTTATCTGTAAAGAAAGATTTACTTCACATGTTTTATTACCATACCTTTAGCTGTTAACAAATATCTACTTCACATGTTTTATTACAACACATTTAGATGTAAACAAAGATCTACTTCACATGTTTTATTACGATACCTTTAGCTGTAAACAAATATCTACTTCACATGTTTTATTACAACACATTTAGCTGTAAACAAATATCTACTTCACATGTTTTATTACAACTCATTTAGCTGTAAACAAATATCTACTTCACATGTTTTATTACAACACATTTAGCTGTAAACAAAGATCTACTTCACATGTTTTATTACAACACATTTAGCTGTAAACAAAGATCTACTTCACATGTTTTATTACAACACATTTAGCTGTAAACAAAGATCTACTTCACATGTTGTATTACAACACATTTATCTGTAAAGAAAATATACTCCACAAATCTTGTTATATACTTATATCTTAAGGTGGTTCTCAACTGACATAGTGAGTGTCTAGTTGGTGAGATATACGTGTTTAACCTGATCTTAAGGTGGTTCTCAACTGACATAGTGAGTGTCTAGTTGGTGAGATATACGTGTTTAACCTGATCTTAAGGTGGTTCTAAACTGTTTTAGCGTGTATCTGGTAGGTGACATAGACGTATCTAACCTTATCTTAAGCTGGTTCTTTACTGACTCAGTGTATATCTGGTAGGTGAGACAGATGTGTCTAACCTGTTCTTAAAATGATTTTCAACTGACTTAGTGTGTATATGGTGAGGTAGACGTGACTCACCTAATCTTTAGGTGGTTCACAAGGGACTAAACGTTTAATCAGTGATATCGAGAATACCAACTTGTAGAGAAAAATATGTATGTAAAAATGGCTCGTTTTAGACCAAATGTTTGTCTGGTGAGATAGACATGTCTACACCACATCGTAAGGTGTTTCTCAAGTGACTCTTTGGGTGTATCTAGTAGTAGTTGTACTTAGAATACTTTAATTTACTTTAACACCAAAGAAATAAAATTAGCTTACAGATAACTGTAACAGTGTAGGAGTGTGTTTTGTGTTGCATATTGGACTTGTAGACAATGAACACGACTCTAGACTGGTAATGTTAGATGTGAGGCACAAATAAATAACTTGCTTCTTTCGGATATCTGCCTTGAAAACATGGAAGACAAGTGGATGAAACTGGATTAATGTGAGAAAGTTAACCATTGAAAGAAAGTTGGAATATGGAGCTTATTGAATACGAAATAAACTGAACCATTTGGAAGGAGGTTAGAAGATAGGGCTGGTGAGATAAAAAATAAACTGAACCATTTGGAAGGAGGTTAGAAAATAGAATTAATTGGATGTGAAATAAGCTGAACCATTTTAAAGAAGGGTAAAAGGTGGGGCTGGGTGAATATGAAATAAACTGAACTATTTTAGAATGATGTTAGAAGATGGGGCTGGTGTTATGTGAGATAAACAATTATTTGAAAGGTGGTTGGAAGATGAGTGTAAAATAAAATGAGCTGATGAAAAAAAAAAAACATTTGTAAAATGACAGCGTAGAATAAACTTTAATTGAATAATGAGAAATAAAATATTTGAATATGATAATTGTTACATCCGTGAGACTGATGTCAATCACAGATGGTGAGGTGAAGGGCATGAATAAAGATAGGTTTGTTCTAGGATTTGAAATAAATATTTATGTTCTGTTGAAATTTAGGTTAGAGTTTCCAAGTTTATAGTTCTTGTTCATCACATAAATAAGTTGCACATGTTATAATAATATAATCAGTTGACACTGACGTCATAAAACTACATATTATAGTAATTTACTGAACACTTTAAATATATTCCATAATCTGTCTTGGTCTAAGCGTACCTAGTGTGTGTTGTATCAGGCTTCGTACCCGAAGTACTTATGTTCGAGATTTTTGTTGTACTAACCTCAATTTTAACTTTTAATTACGAATGTGTTATGAGAGTAATAGTCAGTCGTTGTTTTAGATTAAAGTATCTGCTCCAAATGGTGGGTGCCACTGACTGGTTGTCTTTTTTCCTAACCCATGCTCCATAAAGTAGTGTCCAGACAAACAAGCTCTTCACATCTTCTGGAACAATTGGTCGAAGTGAACGAACAGCAACAGAGAAAAGGGAGGTTAATCTGCGAGCTAATGTTCGTCAGCTGTGTTCACTTTCATAATACTATTGTTCCCCAGATGCAAATTATTTATGATTGTGTTCTTAGGAGAAGAGATTATTAACGGTATTAGCTAGATTACAGTTTCTGGTGTGTCAGTGGTAAGTCCAATTGCTCACACTACTAAAAAGGGATATTCATCTTCGTATATTAACTGGTACGGAGCTCAATAAATGACCAGACAGTGGCTGGACACTTTAAGTTCTGGTCTAATATCGTTCAAGCAACATGAACCTCCCACGTGAGTAAAAGTTGAGCTTGCAATGGATTCATAAAAGTGAGTACTCTATAAAAGGTGGGGATGTGCGTGCTTATCAAGAAAGATGACTGTCACATTTTTTTCATTTCCAAAATTACACGATCGGCTGAGATCAAGGGAGATGAGAGTTACGCTTTTCCAATCAAGTTCATACAATACGAATGTAGTGGATTGTTGCATTATGATATTTAGGTAGGTCTTGTTCATCAAGCTTTGTTCTGTGGTGAACATGAACAGGAGCATTGGAAACCCAATCTTATGTTAATAGAATTTGCCCCACACCATTATTACAACTCCAGCAACTTGTACTGTCACTTATAATTCACGCACTTTGCATCTAAGCACTACAAAGTTGCCATCTGAAATGTGAGTAAGTAATTCTGTGATATGGTTCGAGATAATAGAATTCTGGTCGCAATTGGTTAACTGTAATGTAATCTTATGTCTGGCTCACTTTACTAGTCTACCCTCTTGCCTCTTATCTCGGTATGCCACTAGTGGTTGACAAACACATTATCGTCGTGTTGTACTTGTTTTCTCTCATTCCCCTTACGTAAGAATGTCAGTTTATTTTCTTTTGTACATGACTGATAAATGCATGCGTTAATTTCGTCATACCATATGCTAAAAAACAACAACTGATTGTCCTTGTTAACGCACTTCAGTTTTGGTTTCTATGACAAGTTGTTTTTTTTAAATACGTTGTTTAGAAAGGAATTATAAGAGCTGTTATATTATATACTGTCTGATACTGAAACATTTTTTGTATCAAAATAAATTTTCTTTGTTTTCTAAATATTTCAGTAAAAACGATTACGCCACCTATCGGACGACATCTACATCACGTGATGAGAGATATGGAAGACGACACTTCCAGCGTTCAGAGCATCGAGTGCCCTTGATTCTTTGCGTTATGTGTTTAACTGATTTGTTGTTTATTTACGTGAATCAGGATAAACATTCGTTGTGCTTAGTTTAAAGATAAAAGTTACTAATTTAACTCGTCAACAAAATAGATGTGACCTTCGATAGAAAGGGATAGTGGCCGAAGCTGGTGGACTGACACCTCTAATATTACATTTTGTAAATAGATATATTTCCTGGAACCTTGTGGTGTAAATACTAACCAGGATTCACACAAACTTCTCTAGAGGTCGCTATATTCGTAATGTATTTGCTTGGTATCAAAATCATAAATGTTTTCTAATTTGGAGAGTAGCCACTTGGTATCGTGTATAAATAAAATATATATATATATATACTTAGAAACGTGACATTTTATTTTACCAGTTAGTGCCACTGTTGACCGGTTGGATAGTAATTGGTTGTTTTGTTAAATAAAAAGTAATAATATAGTTTGACTTTTGTTAACTCTGCAGTATGTTTATCATGTAGGGTTTGCTCCACAATAACTTCTGGTAAATTAAACAGTAAACATTCAGAGTACACAGTGCTTATCTCAGGTTATGCATTTTAAGGAGATATCCTAGTGGCAACTTTAAAAACCAAAACCAGTGGTTTCAAAGTTCCGTCGTAATTAGTACAAAATTAATATAGTTTTTCACCAATAGGAATAACTGTCTTGTGGTGAATGTGTACTCGTTACTACTGTATTCAATAAATATCTGCTGTGACACGTAGCTGTGTTTTTAGTCTAGAACCAACTAATTCTTAGTTTTGTTACTATCAGTTCAGTATAATCTCACAATATATTAGACAACACACAACTCACAATATATTAAAGAAACACACAACTCACAATATATTAAAGACAACACACAACTCACAATATATTAAAGACAACACACAACTCACAATATATTAGACAACACACAACTCACAATATATTAAAGACAACACACAACTCACAATATATCAGACAACACACAACTCACAATATATTAAACAACACACAAGTCACAATATATTAAACAACACGCAAGTCACAATATATTAAAGACAACACGCAAGTCACAATATATTAAAGACAACACGCAAGTCACAATATATTAAAGACAACACGCAAGTCACAATATATTATAGAGAACACGCAAGTCACAATATATTAAAGACAACACATAAGTCACAATATATTAGACAACACACAACTCACAATATATTAAAGACAACTCAGAATATTTTAAAGATTATATTTGAAATCTTATAATTTGAGTGAAACTGTATCTTACTTTCAGAAGTCTTCTGTTTGTTAATGAATTTTTCAATGTGTTAAAATAAATTTGTTATAAAAGATAGTATTAAAAATATGACTTTCTTATAAGCACATTTTATCGTATAGTATGAACATTCAAACTGTGATTCATATATTTATAACAAAACACCTACAATATCACGAGATTGTTTGTTTTTTTAAACACACCCGCTTTTAAAAGATTCTTTCTTTTATAACTCTTATGGTGTGAATTCGTTTAATGTTTTAAAAATTTATAGATCATTTCAGACGTTTATTCCAGTTCTAAAGATCTGTTTTTAATGACTTGACTTCCGAAGTATTTATAAACACTTTGCCGTCTGTAGCGTTTAGCTAGAAAGATATTAGGAACATTATAATATTTAACTGATCTCCCAAAATGTAGCCTTGTTACTCAGGAAATGTTTATATTCTATACTTACTTTGGCATAGCCAGATCTTTAGGACGTTTGAGTCGTAATCTGAGGGTCGCGGGTTCGAATCCCTATTACGCCAAACGTGCTCGCCATTTCAGCCGTGAGAGCGTTATAATTTGATGTTCAATCTCACTATTCGCTGATAAAAGACTAACCGCAGAGTTAGCTGTGGGTGCTGATGACTAGCTGCCTTCCCTCTAGTCTTACACTGCAAAATTATGGACGGCCAGCGCAGATAGCCCTCATGTAGATTTGCGTTAAATTTAAAAACACTTTGACAAACGTACATTATTTTCTTCCGAACGCTACCTGGTGTCTGTAAACTTGGATTTCATGTTCATCGTGATTTTATAAAATATTTTCATGTATCAGATGTTTTACATGAAGGTTTCTAATTCTCTCTTTACTTCCATGAAACTTATAAAGAACATGAATTACTGTGACTCCAATAGTAAAGATAACTTCTTCGTAAGAATTGACACAAGTGTTAAAATAACCTTGACTGCAATGTGGTAAACTATATATGTAAAAACGGCTGGTATGGTTGAGAATTTATTTTTTATGTGGCGAAGCGAACAACCTTTCGACCTTCGCTCCTCTACATAGTGTTTTCTCTACCCATACCAGCCGTTTTTACATATATAATTTTCCCTGCAAGTGGATTTTCTCGTCATCACGAATGTGGCAAACTGTAATCTGTCATATTGTCGGCCACTTATAGGAAGTATACACCTTTCACTTCGAAAAAAGAAAATTGAACATTACAACAGTAAGTTGACTTTCAGCGTCTATTTTAATATAACTGAAAAAGTTTCTGAAATATAGGTCTGAATAACTGTGTAATAACTAATCACGTGACATTTAGCTCACTTAGGTAACTAGCGAGGATTAAAATTTCAACTTCACTGTGGCACAGCGGTATCTCTGCATATTTACAACGCTAGAAACCGGGTTTCGATACACACGGTGGGCAGAGCACAAACAGTCCATATTGTGGCTATGGACTTTCAAAAAAAACAATCTTACCTGCTTCATTTAAAAACAAGCACGTGTTCAAACTTTTAATACTTAACTGTCACCCAGTAGGTGGTAATATTTGACTGTCATCTAGTAGGTGGTAATATTTAACTGTCACCCATTAGATGGTAATATTTAACAGTTATCTACGAGAAGATAATACTTAGCTGTCACATACGGTCTGCTGTATTGTACTTGAAAACAATGACATGATGTACATTACTAATATAATCTTGTATTACACAATTACAGTCTGCTGTATTGTAATTAATAACAATTACTTGTATATTAGATATCTAGTCTTGTATTACAGTAGACAACTACGGTCTCGTGTATTGTACTTAATAACAACGATTTGTATATTAGTTATCCACTTTTAGATCACAGTAAACAATTACAGTAACCTGTATTGTACTTAATAAAAACTTTTTGTATATTAGTTGTCTTGGATTGCAGTAAACAACTACGGTCTGCTGTACTGTACTTAATAACAACTTGTTATATATTAGTTATTTAGTTTTGTATTACACAAAAACACCACGATCTGTTCTATTGTACTCAAAAACAAAAATTTGTATTACACTTAAAAACTACGGTCTGCTGTACTGTTATTAACAACAACATTTTTTATATTAGTTATCTAGTCTTGGAGTACAGAAAACAACTACTGTCTACTTTCTCGCAGTTGGTAACAACAACGTTCTGTATAATAGTTATCTAGTATTGTATTAAAATAAACCACCACGGTCTACTGTATTGAACTTAGAAACAGTGACTTGTATATTACTTATCTTTTATTATAATAAACAACTACAGTCTGCTGTACTGCACCTAATATCAACGACTTGTATATTATTTAACTAGTCTTGGATAACAGAAACAACTACGGTCTGTGTATTGTACTTAATAACAGCGACTTGTATTAGTTGTCTAGTACAGCGATGCCAACTATTTCAAATGAGTAATCTTGTTGCCACGATACTTCAAGGTTTCCATGTAGGTTTCTATAAGTGAGGTGTTGTGAACAGTTTTCAAAATGTCAATAAAATAAAGACAAATGTGTCACAGATTAACTGATACATGAATTTATTCCTACACACTGCACGGTATAAAATATAGCCATTATACTTGACAAGGTTACTAATAACTTTCTTTGTATGAATTACGTTTTCAAATATTAATAAAATTAGTAATTACCCTTGATAAGTTTATATCTACTGAAAAACTGTTCATGTTGTTTGATAAAAATAATTAAAATGTCTGCGAACTCTTGAAAATTACACATCAATACAATGTAACACATAATTATTCATACTTTTCATTGTAGTTCTCTAGTCTACATGTTCCCAAACGTAGACTTCCTTTGTGATGATCTGTTTATGAATTCTTTCATAAACTCTTCTATATTTATCTTGTCGACCTCATCTTTGTGAGTGTGACAAACTGCCACATGGTTGAGGTGGCACTGAGACATAGTTGACCTTAACCACGTCTTCAACCGTCTTAATGCAGAAAAGCTGCGTTCACATTCGCAGCTGGATACTGGACATACAAGCAAAATTTTCATGAGAAGAAACACTTCACTAAACATCTGCTGGCTTGTTTCATGCATTTTACAGTAAGCATCCTTCGCACCTTTCAGAGATACTGCTTTTGTTGTCCTTTGAACATGGGCAACTGAAACTCGAGTCATTGTGCAGAGATTTCTGGATAGAAGTTTATAACCGGGTTGTCAATCTTGCCAGATGTGATCATGTTCTCAAGTGCCAGATATTGCCTCAAGTCATTGCTGTCTGCATTGAATCTAGTGGTTAGATGTTCTATGACTGTGTCCACAAGTTCAGAATATTGGCTTCTGTAGTAATCTCTAGCTGTTGCAGAATGGAGTGCTGAGCCATCACCTGTGATCCTTCTGGGGGGTCTGCGTATGTGTGGTAGTTCAATAGGCACCAGATCTAGGGAAGTTACCTTTTTCTCAGCTTCATCAAATATCTTGTTGTAATTTTCCTCTGTTCGCAATACCTGCAATTGCTCAACTGTCATTGCAGATGCTTCAATCATGCCAGATACTGTCGCTGATTGTGCTTGGAATGCACGGTTTAGTTCCTCTAATGTAGCTAATGGATGCTGAGCCATCAACAATCCTAAAACTGTCTTTCGTTTGTCAAATCTGTCCAGCATACCTCGTGCCTTCACTGCTACATCTGATTTTTAATTTGCTAATTCAGACAAAGAATCAACAATGTCACTGTAATGATCATTAGCACATGTAATTGCAGATAGGCGGCATAACCAGCGTGTTGGACACGGTGGGCGGATGTATTTAACTGGATCATTGTGGCTGTCTGACGATACAATATTTTCGAAGATTGTCTTGTATTTGCCTGACTTCTGAAGCAAGACACCAAGTTCATGTACCCACTGGATAGAATCTCGAACACATTCACAAGTTTCAACTGCATGTTGCATTATTAAATTAGCCTTGCGTGCTCCGCACTGAAAAAAACAAAGCTGACGGTTGCTTCCCTTTTATTTTTGCCTGGCATCCACTGTACACACCACTCATGTTAGCGTCTCCATCATAAGTTTGTGCTCTTAATCCTGACAGTGGTAAATTGAGTCTAGTCAGTACATCAAGTGTAGTCGAGGATATTGTTTCACTAGTTGCATTGGAAACACTGTACAAACCAAGAAATGTCTCATGGACGTCAAGGTTCTCATCTACGTATTGTACACATATTGCTTCCTGTTCGGCACCTGTAACATCTTGAGTGCCATCAACCGTCAATGCAAAGATTTTACTTTGCTGCACTTCGTGTGCTATATTCCTTAGTATTTCATGGCTGAACATCTCCATTATTTCATTCTAAGCCTGGGGTTATGTGAATGTAGTTTTCTTTGACAAGAAGACCGTCAACTCAGGATCTTCCTCTTCCAGGAGCTTCATTAACTGCAGGAAGTTCCCCTCCATATCAATATGCCCATGTAATACTAAACCTTGACGCAGTAAGAAACGTAAACTTCTGAATATTTTCGCTAGACTTCTTTTGTATTATTCCTGCTGCTTCTTTTTTCCATCATGTAGCTGGACAGTCACTGAAGTTACATCAAGTGAACCTTCTGGAGATATAGCGAATCTGTGCTGAGAGGAGGATTGGTGTACGTTGAATTTCTGTTTTGCCTTTTTCCAGTTTCAAAAACTGGTGGATATGAAGGTATACTTCACTGGCCTCTCCAATTTCTCTGTAAAAAGGCCTCTATTTTCAGCCTTGGCACAATGAAAGCATATGACTTTTTGAGTCTGATATTCGAAGTTCAGCCATGGGAACTCATCAAACCACTTGCCCTGGAAGTTGATATTTTGATATTTTGCTTTCTGTCGTGGTATTAGTTGTACGTCTGGATGATATGGCTTTCCACACTGTATCTGTGGAGTGTCAGATTTTTCATTAATGCACAAACTTCTTTCACAACTATCTGGTGATTCATGATGTGCAATAGTTGCACAAACATTTTCAGACTCGTCCTCTGATGAACATGGTATTTCCTCTGTATGGCAAGTTTCTATTCCTATGCTTGAGGTTGCTGGATTATCTGCATATGCATTGTCACTTGTAGTACTAGTAACTGGCTTGCAGAACTGTCTAATATCGGAAAGTTTCAGACGCTTGCTTATCATAATTGGAATCTGTTTCCCAGATGATTCAACAGGCCAAAATACAGTCTTTATTGAAAAACTCTAACGTACAACGGACGAAGATAGAACAGAATGGAAGTAGGACTGAACTGTACAATGTATTTAAGTCGAACGCGCGAACTTCACAGTGACTACCGAGCCGACTGACCACCTGGGCATCGCTGGGACAATAATGTGTGCTAGTTACAACACAAGTAATTGGAAGTTTCTGGAAAAATGCTTAAACAATCACAAAGATATTATATTCCTGTTAAAGCTCATCAAAAGGCAAACACGTTGTGATATAATATCTATAAGCACGTCTATTAAATAAAAAGACCTAAACAAAAACTAGCAATACAATTCGAGTAGAGGCTTCAGGCCGTTAAAATCGCTCCTTTTGTGCTCTAATTATACAAGAAAATACAATATTTTTACTATCTATGATAAGAGAATATATTGTTTTTTCACCATAAAGCACCAGCACTTTATTAGAGGGCGGTGATAATATGAAATTTCATGGATTAATGAGGGCCACAAGCACAGGTCTAATGAGCCCTGTTGTAAAATCGAGGCTCAGACTTAAGGGAGCGGAAGGGGGTAATGTAGGGTGCGTCTGGATCCGAGCGACCCGAACCTGTCGTTAACTGTATACTAAACGTACACTATGGTCAGTGGCTTCGGCAGCTAAGGAGAGTAAGGCGTTCGACAATAAAACCGCACAATATACACATAAGATTGATGCAGCTACAAGCTACAAATGGCCTGCCAGATTTAGATCACAGGAGTTTACGCTTCGGAGTAATATTTTCAAATTTCATGCTATGTTCAATCTGTTGTGATGAAAATTTTACTTAATCTTACACTACATACAAAACGTAGGTAGATTCTGTGATAGTGCTTGCAAGCCTTGCATGTATAGTTAGGCCTATTGACTGATACTTACGAACTATCGCTTAGATCGAAAAGCTTAGAAGCACGCCTATTATTAAAGATGTATATTTTGGCTACTGAAAAGCCTACATCTAGGCCTAATTATGTAATTCGATTGGTAAGAACACGAGAATCACAAGAACAAACACACAATTTGTAGGCCTGTGATGCAATAAAACAATTCAACAGACCAAATTGTAGGGGGGGATGATTGTATGCACCATACCCCCACCTAAAATTAAGGGGGATGTATACCCCATCCCCCCAGGATCTACGTCCCTGTTTCTTAGTTACTTCCTTGTTAACTTTCGTTTACTTCGCTTTTTTCATTGATTGTCTCTTCTTTAGTTCAAGGTCAGACTGCCTAAACATATATTGAGTTATATCAAATGTTTCTTTGACTGCTTTTGAAGACTGTTGTCTTATGTCCCTGTGTGGCTAAGAGGATGTCTTGACTGTGTCCCTGTGTGGCTGAGAGGATATCCTGACTGTTAAAATCTTGCTGCCTGACTGAGTTGCACGTTTAGATCCTTTTGAATCTAGTTTTTTTCTTTTCACAGTGAAAATACTTCTTCAATAGCTTCCACATGTCCAATATTCTGTTGAGACACACCCCAAGTGATAGCCATCTTGTGTCAACAAGTTGTAGAATTTTTCTTGTTTCTTTGTCATATAATCCTTAAAACTCTTTGAAATGTTGTTTTCTGCTAGCATTTTTGTCCAGAAAATAGTAGATATTTATCAGTATATCAGAAATTGGGCAGGGCAGTTCTCTGGAAGCTTTCTGGGCAGCAATATTCATGAGGTGACAGACACAGCCCATAAAGTAAATGCTCGACTGTCATCTTGAGATGTGTCCCATCACACCTTTACTTATACCAGATATAACTGAGGCACTGTCTGAAGAAAAACTAAGACAGTTTTCCCATGGAATTTTCCTCTTTGTCAGTTTGTGGTCCAAAAGCTTGAAAATATTCTCTCCCGTTGAAGCTTCTTTCCATTCCACCATTGTCAAAAGAGAACAAACAATTTTTCCAAGCAAAGGGTCAAAATATCGTACAACCACTGGATACAGTTTTGAGTCATCCATGTCTGTGGATCCATCTGTAGCTAATCTGTAAACACTGTTACTAAGTATGCTTGAAATCATTTTGTCATCTTCACAACTTAAAATTTGTATAATGGCTGTAGTTGTGGTTCAAGCACAGCCATATTTTTTTCGCTATATTAGAGTCTGGGAACGTTTTTCTGAATAGATGTCCTACATAATCGGGTACAGCTAGGGGTAACTTGTGAGCAATGACTGATTTTGTAAACCTGGAACAATCGTTTATCTTGCCATGCGCCACAGAAAAATCGATGTGACAAACTGTACAAAACGCATAACTGTCACTGACTTTTGATGCAATGACTGGATATTTTGCACTATACTCTTTCCTAAATTTTTGATTCACAGCTTTAGTCCTTTTAGATTTGCCAGAAACCAAACAATCCGGTGGACGAGGCATCTTTTTTTCCACTTGTGAACAATCGCATTGGTGTTTCTATGCCGCTTAGAAAACGAGAAATACCCATCTACGCGAGCGCTAATTGGCTGACAAGCACTGATGACGTAACTATGAATTCCCCCAAGTACCCAGTATGGAGAAGCACCGCACTCAAAATATTGGTAGACGTCGGAGATACAAATATTTTTTATTATTTCAAGCACAAACATGATTATCGCAAGTAGCCATTTGTACTATGTCTTTTATTTATTATCAAAATTTATTTGTATCTCACTAGAAATTTTCTTTTTATCCCTTTCAAGCCCTGGGGGAACAATTTATCACTTTATTGTATTGGCCTATATAATATATAATAATTTGGGAGTTGCAACAAGTCGTAATATTTGTCTATATGAGCGTATAGTCGTAATGTATACACCAAAATCGTAATAATTACGCTCAATTCCTAATGGCTGGCATCTCTGCTAGTATTGTATTACAATAAACAACTTTGGTCTGCTGTATTGTACTTAGAAACAGTGAGTTCTATATTAGTTTTCTTGTCTTCTATTACATTAAAAAAGCATGATCTGCTGTAGTGTATTTAATAACAACAACTTGTTTTATTACACTATACAATCACAGTCTGCTATATTGTATTTAATAACAACGACTTGTATATTAGTTATCTAGTCTTGTATAACACTAATCATCTCCAGTTTGCTCTATTGTACTTAGAAGCACTAACTTGTATATTAGACATCTTCTTTTGTACTACACTAAACAAATATGGTCTGCTGTATTGTACTTAACAACAACAACTTGTTTTACTACACTATACAACTATAGTCTGCCGAATTGTACTTTAGAACAACGACTTGTTATATATTATTTATCTAGTCTTGGATTTCAAGCAACTGCGGTCTGCTTTATTGTACTTAAAGACGACAACTTGCTGTATATTAATTACCTAGTCTTGTAGTATGATAAAGAAGTACGGTTTGCTGTATTAAGCTTAACATGAACAACTTGTTGTATGTTAATTACCTAGTCTTGTAGTATGATAAAGAAGTACGCTTTGCTGTATTAAGCTTAACATGAACAACTTGTTGTATGTTAATTACCTAGTCTTGTAGTATGATAAAGAAGTACGGTTTGCTGTATTAAGCTTAACATGAACAACTTGTTGTATGTTAATTACCTAGTCTTGTAGTATGATAAAGAAGTACGGTTTGCTGTATTAAGCTTAACATGAACAACTTGTATGATAATTACCTAGTCTTGTAGTATGATAAAGAAGTACGGTTTGCTGTATTAAGCTTAACATGAACAACTTGTATATTAATTACCTAGTCTTGTAGTATGATAAAGAAGTACGGTTTGCTGTATTAAGCTTAACATGAACAACTTGTTGTATGTTAATTACCTAGTCTTGTAGTATAATAAAGAAGTACGTTTTGCTGTATTAAGCTTAACATGAACAACTTGTTGTATGTTAATTACCTTGTCTTGTAGTTTAATAAAGAAGTACGGTTGGCTGTATTAGTTTTTAACATGAACAACTTGCTGTATGTTAATTACCTTGTCTTGTAGTTTAATAAAGAAGTACGGTTGGCTGTATTAAGCTTAACATGAACAACTTGTTGTATGTTAATTACCTAGTCTTGTAGTATAATAAAGAAGTACGGTTTGCTGTATTGCTTAACATGAACAACTTGTTGTATGTTAATTACCTAGTCTTTTAGTATAGTAAAGAAGTACGGTTTGCTGTATTAAGCTTAACATGAACAACTTGTATGTTAATTACCTAGTCTTGTAGTATGATAAAGAAGTACGGTTTGCTGTATTAAGCTTAACATGAACAACTTGTATATTAATTACCTAGTCTTGTAGTATGATAAAGAAGTACGGTTTGCTGTATTAAGCTTAACATGAACAACTTGTTGTATGTTAATTACCTAGTCTTGTAGTATAATAAAGAAGTACGGTTTGCTGTATTAAGCTTAACATGAACAACTTGTATGTTAATTACCTAGTCTTGTAGTATGATAAAGAAGTACGGTTTGCTGTATTAAGCTTAACATGAACAACTTGTATATTAATTACCTAGTCTTGTAGTATAATAAAGAAGTACGGTTTGCTGTATTAAGCTTAACATGAACAACTTGTTGTATATTAATTACCTAGTCTTGTAGTATAATAAAGAAGTACGGTTGGCTGTATTAAGCTTAACATGAACAACTTGTTGTATGTTAATTATCTAGTCTTGTAGTATGATAAAGAAGTACGGTTTGCTGTATTAAGGTTAACATGAACAACTTGTTGTATGTTAATTACCTAGTCTTGTAGTATAATAAAGAAGTACGGTTTGCTGTATTAAGGTTAACATGAACAACTTGTTGTATGTTAATTACCTAGTCTTGTAGTATGATAAAGAAGTACGGTTTGCTGTATTAAGGTTAACATGAACAACTTGTTGTATGTTAATTACCTAGTCTTGTAGTATGATAAAGAAGTACGGTTTGCTGTATTGCTTAACATGAACAACTTGTTGTATGTTAATTACCTAGTCTTGTAGTATAATAAAGAAGTACGTTTTGCTGTATTAAGCTTAACATGAACAACTTGTTGTATGTTAATTACCTTGTCTTGTAGTTTAATAAAGAAGTACGGTTGGCTGTATTAAGCTTAACATGAACAACTTGTTGTAAGTTAATTACCTAGTCTTGTAGTATAATAAAGAAGTACGGTTTGTTGTATTAAGCTTAACATGAACAACTTGTTGTATGTTAATTACCTAGTCTTGTAGTATGATAAAGAAGTCGGTTTGCTGTATTAAGCTTAACATGAACAACTTGTTGTATGTTAATTACCTAGTCTTGTAGTATGATAAAGAAGTACGGTTTGCTGTATTAAGGTTAACATGAACAACTTGTTGTATGTTAATTACCTAGTCTTGTAGTATAATAAAGAAGTACGGTTTGCTGTATTAAGGTTAACATGAACAACTTGTTGTATGTTAATTACCTAGTCTTGTAGTATGATAAAGAAGTACGGTTTGTTGTATTAAGTTTAACATGAACAACTTGTTGTATGTTAATTACCTAGTCTTGTAGTATAATAAAGAAGTACGTTTTGCTGTATTAAGCTTAACATGAACAACTTGTTGTATGTTAATTACCTTGTCTTGTAGTTTAATAAAGAAGTACGGTTGGCTGTATTAAGCTTAACATGAACAACTTGTTGTATGTTAATTACCTAGTCTTGTAGTATAATAAAGAAGTACGGTTTGCTGTATTAAGCTTAACATGAACAACTTGTTGTATGTTAATTACCTAGTCTTGTAGTATAATAAAGAAGTACGGTTTGCTGTATTAAGCTTAACATGAACAACTTGTTGTATGTTAATTACCTAGTCTTGTAGTATAATAAAGAAGTACGGTTTGCTGTATTAAGCTTAACATGAACAACTTGTATGTTAATTACCTAGTCTTGTAGTATGATAAAGAAGTACGGTTTGCTGTATTAAGCTTAACATGAACAACTTGTATATTAATTACCTAGTCTTGTAGTATGATAAAGAAGTACGGTTTGCTGTATTAAGCTTAACATGAACAACTTGTTGTATGTTAATTACCTAGTCTTGTAGTATAATAAAGAAGTACGGTTTGCTGTATTAAGCTTAACATGAACAACTTGTTGTATATTAATTACCTAGTCTTGTAGTATAATAAAGAAGTACGGTTGGCTGTATTAAGCTTAACATGAACAACTTGTTGTATGTTAATTACCTAGTCTTGTAGTATAATAAAGAAGTACGGTTTGCTGTATTAAGGTTAACATGAACAACTTGTTGTATTAATTACCTAGTCTTGTAGTATGATAAAGAAGTACGGTTTGTTGTATTAAGTTTAACATGAACAACTTGTTGTATGTTAATTACCTAGTCTTGTAGTATGATAAAGAAGTACGGTTTGCTGTATTAAGCTTAACATGAACAACTTGTATGATAATTACCTAGTCTTGTAGTATGATAAAGAAGTACGGTTTGCTGTATTAAGTTTTAACATGAACAACTTGTATATTAATTACCTAGTCTTGTAGTATGATAAAGAAGTACGGTTTGCTGTATTAAGCTTAACATGAACAACTTGTTGTATGTTAATTACCTAGTCTTGTAGTATAATAAAGAAGTACGTTTTGCTGTATTAAGCTTAACATGAACAACTTGTTGTATGTTAATTACCTTGTCTTGTAGTTTAATAAAGAAGTACGGTTGGCTGTATTAAGCTTAACATGAACAACTTGCTGTATGTTAATTACCTTGTCTTGTAGTTTAATAAAGAAGTACGGTTGGCTGTATTAAGCTTAACATGAACAACTTGTTGTATGTTAATTACCTAGTCTTGTAGTATAATAAAGAAGTACGGTTTGCTGTATTAAGCTTAACATGAACAACTTGTTGTATGTTAATTACCTAGTCTTTTAGTATAGTAAAGAAGTACGGTTTGCTGTATTAAGCTTAACATGAACAACTTGTATGTTAATTACCTAGTCTTGTAGTATGATAAAGAAGTACGGTTTGCTGTATTAAGCTTAACATGAACAACTTGTATATTAATTACCTAGTCTTGTAGTATGATAAAGAAGTACGGTTTGCTGTATTAAGCTTAACATGAACAACTTGTTGTATGTTAATTACCTAGTCTTGTAGTATAATAAAGAAGTACGGTTTGCTGTATTGCTTTAACATGAACAACTTGTATGTTAATTACCTAGTCTTGTAGTATGATAAAGAAGTACGGTTTGCTGTATTGCTTAACATGAACAACTTGTATATTAATTACCTAGTCTTGTAGTATAATAAAGAAGTACGGTTTGCTGTATTAAGCTTAACATGAACAACTTGTTGTATATTAATTACCTAGTCTTGTAGTATAATAAAGAAGTACGGTTGGCTGTATTAAGCTTAACATGAACAACTTGTTGTATGTTAATTATCTAGTCTTGTAGTATGATAAAGAAGTACGGTTTGTTGTATTAAGGTTAACATGAACAACTTGTTGTATGTTAATTACCTAGTCTTGTAGTATAATAAAGAAGTACGGTTTGCTGTATTAAGGTTAACATGAACAACTTGTTGTATGTTAATTACCTAGTCTTGTAGTATGATAAAGAAGTACGGTTTGCTGTATTAAGGTTAACATGAACAACTTGTTGTATGTTAATTACCTAGTCTTGTAGTATGATAAAGAAGTACGGTTTGCTGTATTAAGCTTAACATGAACAACTTGTTGTATGTTAATTACCTAGTCTTGTAGTATAATAAAGAAGTACGTTTTGCTGTATTAAGCTTAACATGAACAACTTGTTGTATGTTAATTACCTTGTCTTGTAGTTTAATAAAGAAGTACGGTTGGCTGTATTAAGCTTAACATGAACAACTTGTTGTAAGTTAATTACCTAGTCTTGTAGTATAATAAAGAAGTACGGTTTGTTGTATTAAGCTTAACATGAACAACTTGTTGTATGTTAATTACCTAGTCTTGTAGTATGATAAAGAAGTCGGTTTGCTGTATTAAGCTTAACATGAACAACTTGTTGTATGTTAATTACCTAGTCTTGTAGTATGATAAAGAAGTACGGTTTGCTGTATTAAGGTTAACATGAACAACTTGTTGTAAGTTAATTACCTAGTCTTGTAGTATAATAAAGAAGTACGGTTTGTTGTATTAAGCTTAACATGAACAACTTGTTGTATGTTAATTACCTAGTCTTGTAGTTTAATAAAGAAGTACGGTTGGCTGTATTAAGCTTAACATGAACAACTTGTTGTATGTTAATTACCTAGTCTTGTAGTATAATAAAGAAGTACGGTTTGCTGTATTAAGCTTAACATGAACAACTTGTTGTATGTTAATTACCTAGTCTTGTAGTATAATAAAGAAGTACGGTTTGCTGTATTAAGCTTAACATGAACAACTTGTTGTATGTTAATTACCTAGTCTTGTAGTATAATAAAGAAGTACGGTTTGCTGTATTAAGCTTAACATGAACAACTTGTATGTTAATTACCTAGTCTTGTAGTATGATAAAGAAGTACGGTTTGCTGTATTAAGCTTAACATGAACAACTTGTATATTAATTACCTAGTCTTGTAGTATGATAAAGAAGTACGGTTTGCTGTATTAAGCTTAACATGAACAACTTGTTGTATGTTAATTACCTAGTCTTGTAGTATAATAAAGAAGTACGGTTTGCTGTATTAAGTTTAACATGAACAACTTGTTGTATATTAATTACCTAGTCTTGTAGTATAATAAAGAAGTACGGTTGGCTGTATTAAGCTTAACATGAACAACTTGTTGTATGTTAATTACCTAGTCTTGTAGTATAATAAAGAAGTACGGTTTGCTGTATTAAGGTTAACATGAACAACTTGTTGTATTAATTACCTAGTCTTGTAGTATGATAAAGAAGTACGGTTTGCTGTATTAAGCTTAACATGAACAACTTGTTGTATGTTAATTACCTAGTCTTGTAGTATGATAAAGAAGTACGGTTTGCTGTATTGTTTAACATGAACAACTTGTATGATAATTACCTAGTCTTGTAGTATGATAAAGAAGTACGGTTTGCTGTATTAAGCTTAACATGAACAACTTGTATATTAATTACCTAGTCTTGTAGTATGATAAAGAAGTACGGTTTGCTGTATTAAGCTTAACATGAACAACTTGTTGTATGTTAATTACCTAGTCTTGTAGTATAATAAAGAAGTACGTTTTGCTGTATTAAGCTTAACATGAACAACTTGTTGTATGTTAATTACCTTGTCTTGTAGTTTAATAAAGAAGTACGGTTGGCTGTATTAAGCTTAACATGAACAACTTGCTGTATGTTAATTACCTTGTCTTGTAGTTTAATAAAGAAGTACGGTTGGCTGTATTAAGCTTAACATGAACAACTTGTTGTATGTTAATTACCTAGTCTTGTAGTATAATAAAGAAGTACGGTTTGCTGTATTAAGCTTAACATGAACAACTTGTTGTATGTTAATTACCTAGTCTTTTAGTATAGTAAAGAAGTACGGTTTGCTGTATTAAGCTTAACATGAACAACTTGTATGTTAATTACCTAGTCTTGTAGTATGATAAAGAAGTACGGTTTGCTGTATTAAGCAACATGAACAACTTGTATATTAATTACCTAGTCTTGTAGTATGATAAAGAAGTACGGTTTGCTGTATTAAGCTTAACATGAACAACTTGTTGTATGTTAATTACCTAGTCTTGTAGTATAATAAAGAAGTACGGTTTGCTGTATTAAGCTTAACATGAACAACTTGTATGTTAATTACCTAGTCTTGTAGTATGATAAAGAAGTACGGTTTGCTGTATTAAGCTTAACATGAACAACTTGTATATTAATTACCTAGTCTTGTAGTATAATAAAGAAGTACGGTTTGCTGTATTAAGCTTAACATGAACAACTTGTTGTATATTAATTACCTAGTCTTGTAGTATAATAAAGAAGTACGGTTGGCTGTATTAAGCTTTAACATGAACAACTTGTTGTATGTTAATTATCTAGTCTTGTAGTATGATAAAGAAGTACGGTTTGTTGTATTAAGGTTAACATGAACAACTTGTTGTATGTTAATTACCTAGTCTTGTAGTATAATAAAGAAGTACGGTTTGCTGTATTAAGGTTAACATGAACAACTTGTTGTATGTTAATTACCTAGTCTTGTAGTATGATAAAGAAGTACGGTTTGCTGTATTAAGGTTAACATGAACAACTTGTTGTATGTTAATTACCTAGTCTTGTAGTATGATAAAGAAGTACGGTTTGCTGTATTAAGCTTAATATGAACAACTTGTTGTATGTTAATTACCTAGTCTTGTAGTATAATAAAGAAGTACGTTTTGCTGTATTAAGCTTAACATGAACAACTTGTTGTATGTTAATTACCTTGTCTTGTAGTTTAATAAAGAAGTACGGTTGGCTGTATTAAGCTTAACATGAACAACTTGTTGTAAGTTAATTACCTAGTCTTGTAGTATAATAAAGAAGTACGGTTTGTTGTATTAAGCTTAACATGAACAACTTGTTGTATGTTAATTACCTAGTCTTGTAGTATGATAAAGAAGTCGGTTTGCTGTATTAAGCTTAACATGAACAACTTGTTGTATGTTAATTACCTAGTCTTGTAGTATGATAAAGAAGTACGGTTTGTTGTATTAAGGTTAACATGAACAACTTGTTGTATGTTAATTACCTAGTCTTGTAGTATAATAAAGAAGTACGGTTTGCTGTATTAAGGTTAACATGAACAACTTGTTGTATGTTAATTACCTAGTCTTGTAGTATGATAAAGAAGTACGGTTTGCTGTATTAAGCTTAACATGAACAACTTGTTGTATGTTAATTACCTAGTCTTGTAGTATAATAAAGAAGTACGTTTTGCTGTATTAAGCAACATGAACAACTTGTTGTATGTTAATTACCTTGTCTTGTAGTTTAATAAAGAAGTACGGTTGGCTGTATTAAGCAACATGAACAACTTGTTGTATGTTAATTACCTAGTCTTGTAGTATAATAAAGAAGTACGGTTTGCTGTATTAAGCAACATGAACAACTTGTTGTATGTTAATTACCTAGTCTTGTAGTATAATAAAGAAGTACGGTTTGCTGTATTAAGCTTAACATGAACAACTTGTTGTATGTTAATTACCTAGTCTTGTAGTATAATAAAGAAGTACGGTTTGCTGTATTAAGCTTAACATGAACAACTTGTATGTTAATTACCTAGTCTTGTAGTATGATAAAGAAGTACGGTTTGCTGTATTAAGCTTAACATGAACAACTTGTATATTAATTACCTAGTCTTGTAGTATGATAAAGAAGTACGGTTTGCTGTATTAAGCTTAACATGAACAACTTGTTGTATGTTAATTACCTAGTCTTGTAGTATAATAAAGAAGTACGGTTTGCTGTATTAAGCTTAACATGAACAACTTGTTGTATATTAATTACCTAGTCTTGTAGTATAATAAAGAAGTACGGTTGGCTGTATTAAGCTTAACATGAACAACTTGTTGTATGTTAATTACCTAGTCTTGTAGTATAATAAAGAAGTACGGTTTGCTGTATTAAGGTTAACATGAACAACTTGTTGTATTAATTACCTAGTCTTGTAGTATGATAAAGAAGTACGGTTTGCTGTATTAAGCTTAACATGAACAACTTGTTGTATGTTAATTACCTAGTCTTGTAGTATGATAAAGAAGTACGGTTTGCTGTATTAAGCTTAACATGAACAACTTGTATGATAATTACCTAGTCTTGTAGTATGATAAAGAAGTACGGTTTGCTGTATTAAGCTTAACATGAACAACTTGTATATTAATTACCTAGTCTTGTAGTATGATAAAGAAGTACGGTTTGCTGTATTAAGCTTAACATGAACAACTTGTTGTATGTTAATTACCTAGTCTTGTAGTATAATAAAGAAGTACGTTTTGCTGTATTAAGCTTAACATGAACAACTTGTTGTATGTTAATTACCTTGTCTTGTAGTTTAATAAAGAAGTACGGTTGGCTGTATTAAGCTTAACATGAACAACTTGCTGTATGTTAATTACCTTGTCTTGTAGTTTAATAAAGAAGTACGGTTGGCTGTATTAAACAACATGAACAACTTGTTGTATGTTAATTACCTAGTCTTGTAGTATAATAAAGAAGTACGGTTTGCTGTATTAAGCTTAACATGAACAACTTGTTGTATGTTAATTACCTAGTCTTTTAGTATAGTAAAGAAGTACGGTTTGCTGTATTAAGCTTAACATGAACAACTTGTATGTTAATTACCTAGTCTTGTAGTATGATAAAGAAGTACGGTTTGCTGTATTAAGCTTAACATGAACAACTTGTATATTAATTACCTAGTCTTGTAGTATGATAAAGAAGTACGGTTTGCTGTATTAAGCTTAACATGAACAACTTGTATGTTAATTACCTAGTCTTGTAGTATGATAAAGAAGTACGGTTTGCTGTATTAAGCTTAACATGAACAACTTGTATATTAATTACCTAGTCTTGTAGTATAATAAAGAAGTACGGTTTGCTGTATTAAGCTTAACATGAACAACTTGTTGTATATTAATTACCTAGTCTTGTAGTATAATAAAGAAGTACGGTTGGCTGTATTAAGCTTAACATGAACAACTTGTTGTATGTTAATTATCTAGTCTTGTAGTATGATAAAGAAGTACGGTTTGCTGTATTAAGGTTAACATGAACAACTTGTTGTATGTTAATTACCTAGTCTTGTAGTATAATAAAGAAGTACGGTTTGCTGTATTAAGGTTAACATGAACAACTTGTTGTATGTTAATTACCTAGTCTTGTAGTATGATAAAGAAGTACGGTTTGCTGTATTAAGGTTAACATGAACAACTTGTTGTATGTTAATTACCTAGTCTTGTAGTATGATAAAGAAGTACGGTTTGCTGTATTAAGCTTAACATGAACAACTTGTTGTATGTTAATTACCTAGTCTTGTAGTATAATAAAGAAGTACGTTTTGCTGTATTAAGCTTAACATGAACAACTTGTTGTATGTTAATTACCTTGTCTTGTAGTTTAATAAAGAAGTACGGTTGGCTGTATTAAGCTTAACATGAACAACTTGTTGTAAGTTAATTACCTAGTCTTGTAGTATAATAAAGAAGTACGGTTTGTTGTATTAAGCTTAACATGAACAACTTGTTGTATGTTAATTACCTAGTCTTGTAGTATGATAAAGAAGTCGGTTTGCTGTATTAAGCTTAACATGAACAACTTGTTGTATGTTAATTACCTAGTCTTGTAGTATGATAAAGAAGTACGGTTTGCTGTATTAAGGTTAACATGAACAACTTGTTGTATGTTAATTACCTAGTCTTGTAGTATAATAAAGAAGTACGGTTTGCTGTATTAAGGTTAACATGAACAACTTGTTGTATGTTAATTACCTAGTCTTGTAGTATGATAAAGAAGTACGGTTTGCTGTATTAAGCTTAACATGAACAACTTGTTGTATGTTAATTACCTAGTCTTGTAGTATAATAAAGAAGTACGTTTTGCTGTATTAAGCTTAACATGAACAACTTGTTGTATGTTAATTACCTTGTCTTGTAGTTTAATAAAGAAGTACGGTTGGCTGTATTAAGCTTAACATGAACAACTTGTTGTATGTTAATTACCTAGTCTTGTAGTATAATAAAGAAGTACGGTTTGTTGTATTAAGCTTAACATGAACAACTTGTTGTATGTTAATTACCTAGTCTTGTAGTATAATAAAGAAGTACGGTTTGCTGTATTGCTTAACATGAACAACTTGTTGTATGTTAATTACCTAGTCTTGTAGTATAATAAAGAAGTACGGTTTGCTGTATTAAGCTTAACATGAACAACTTGTATGTTAATTACCTAGTCTTGTAGTATGATAAAGAAGTACGGTTTGCTGTATTAAGCTTAACATGAACAACTTGTATATTAATTACCTAGTCTTGTAGTATGATAAAGAAGTACGGTTTGCTGTATTAAGCTTAACATGAACAACTTGTTGTATGTTAATTACCTAGTCTTGTAGTATAATAAAGAAGTACGGTTTGCTGTATTAAGCTTAACATGAACAACTTGTTGTATATTAATTACCTAGTCTTGTAGTATAATAAAGAAGTACGGTTGGCTGTATTAAGCTTAACATGAACAACTTGTTGTATGTTAATTACCTAGTCTTGTAGTATAATAAAGAAGTACGGTTTGCTGTATTAAGGTTAACATGAACAACTTGTTGTATTAATTACCTAGTCTTGTAGTATGATAAAGAAGTACGGTTTGTTGTATTAAGCTTAACATGAACAACTTGTTGTATGTTAATTACCTAGTCTTGTAGTATAATAAAGAAGTACGTTTTGCTGTATTGCTTAACATGAACAACTTGTTGTATGTTAATTACCTTGTCTTGTAGTTTAATAAAAGAAGTACGGTTGGCTGTATTAAGCTTAACATGAACAACTTGTTGTAAGTTAATTACCTAGTATTGTAGTATAATAAAGAAGTACGGTTTGCTGTATTGCTTAACATGAACAACTTGTTGTATGTTAATTACCTAGTCTTGTAGTATAATAAAGAAGTAACGGTTTGCTGTATTGCTTAACATGAACAACTTGTTGTATGTTAATTACCTAGTCTTGTAGTATAATAAAGAAGTACGGTTTGCTGTATTAAGCTTTAACATGAACAACTTGTATGTTAATTACCTAGTCTTGTAGTATGATAAAAAGTACGGTTTGCTGTATTGCTTAACATGAACAACTTGTATATTAATTACCTAGTCTTGTAGTATGATAAAGAAGTACGGTTTGCTGTATTAAGCTTAACATGAACAACTTGTTGTATGTTAATTACCTAGTCTTGTAGTATAATAAAGAAGTACGGTTTGCTGTATTAAGCTTAACATGAACAACTTGTATGTTAATTACCTAGTCTTGTAGTATGATAAAGAAGTACGGTTTGCTGTATTAAGCTTAACATGAACAACTTGTATATTAATTACCTAGTCTTGTAGTATAATAAAGAAGTACGGTTTGCTGTATTAAGCTTAACATGAACAACTTGTTGTATATTAATTACCTAGTCTTGTAGTATAATAAAGAAGTACGGTTGGCTGTATTAAGCTTAACATGAACAACTTGTTGTATGTTAATTACCTAGGCTTGTAGTATAATAAAAAAGTACGGTTTGCTGTATTAAGCTTAACATGAACAACTTGTTGTATGTTAATTACCTAGTCTTGTAGTATAATAAAAAAGTACGGTTTGCTGTATTAAGCTTAACATGAACAACTTGTTGTATGTTAATTACCTAGTCCTGTAGTATGATAAAGAAGTACGGTTTGCTGTATTAAGCTTAACATGAACAACTTGTTGTACTACACTAAACAACTACGGTTTGGCGTATTGTACTTAATAACAATGATTTGTATATTAGTTATCTAGTCTTGGATTACCCAAACAGCTGCGGTTTTCTGTATTCTAATCAATAACAATTACTTGTATATTAATTATATAGTCCTGTAATACAGAAAACAAGTACGGTTTGCTGTATTGTACATAATAACAACAACTTCTTGTATTACACTAAACAACTACGGTTTTGTGCATTGTACTTAAAAACAACGACTTTTATATTAGTTATCTAGTCCTGTAATACACTAAACAAGTATGGTTTGCTGTTCTGTACTTAATAACAACAACTTTTTGTATATTAGTTATTTGGTATTGTATAACACTAAACAATTACGGCCTGCTGTATTCTACTTAGAAATAGTGACTTGTATATTATATAGCTTGAGTTGTATTGCACCAAAGAAACACTGTCTGCTGTATTGTACTGTGTATAAGTTATCTTGTCTTGTATTACATCAAACAACTACTATCTGCTATATTGTACTTAATAACAACAAATTTTTGTATATTAATTATCTAGTGCTGTATTACAATAAACAACTACAGTCTGCTGTATCGTACTTACTAACAACGATTTGTATATTATTTAACTAGTTATGGATAACAGAAACAACTACGGTCTGTGTACTGTACTTAATAACAGTGACTTGTATATTAGTTATCTAGTCGTGTATTACGCTAAATAACTACGGACTGGTGTATTGTAGTTTATATCAACGACTTGTATAATAGTTATCTAGTTTTGTATAAAACTAAGCAACTACGGTTTGCTGCAATTTACTTAGAAACAGTGTTGTATTTGGTTATCTTGAGCTCTATTACACAAACTAACACGGTCTGCTGTATTGTACTTAAAACAATTAATTGTATATTAGTTATATAATCGTGTATTACATTAAACAAATATGGACCGCTATATCGTGCTTAATAACAACGACATGTTGTATATTAGTTATCTATGTTTGGAATACTCTAAAGAAGTATTGTTTGCTGTATTGTGCTCAACAAAAACAACTTCTTGTATTACACTAAACAATTACGGTCTGCTGTATTGTACTTAATGACAACGACTTGTGTATGAGTTATTAAGTCTAAGATTGCACAAACAACTACGGTTTGCTGTATTGTACGTAGTAACAATGACTTATATATTAGTTGTCTTGTATTATACTAAATACCAATGGTGGGATATATTGTACTTAGAAACAGTGGCTTGTATATTAGTTATGTAGTCTTCCATTACACTGAGCAACTACAGTCTGCTGTATTGTACTTAATAACAATTACTTGTATATTAGGTACCATGTGTTACGTTTATATAAACGATTTAGTGATATAATATTAAATACTGTAGTAATATCTTCTGTGACAAATAAACTGTGTTGCAGTTATGACTTAAATTTTATTTATCATGGTATCCACAAACGTTACTCTAAATTGATATATTAGGACTGGTACACCAGCTTCCTTAACATCATACTGTGTATACCATGTGTAAGTTTACACAAAACATTTCGTAATATGGTAATAAATACTGTAGTAATGTGTTATGTTACAAAAAACTAGTGTTAAAGTTAGGATTTATGCATTACTTATCGTGGTTAAATGTTTATCATCTGGTGACCACTAATAGAGAAGTTCATAAGTGTTGTACATAAAGGTATATCATCTAGTATCCACTAATACCGAACGTCATATACTTTTGCACATAAATATATATCACTTGCTGACCAGTAATACCAAAGTTCATGTGTGTTCTACATAAAAGTATATGATCTGTTGTCCAGTATTACCGAAGTTTATATCTTTTGTACATATATGTATATCATCTTCTGACCGGTAATAGAGAAGTTCATATGTGTTGTACATATATGTATATCATCTTTTGACCAGTAATAGAGAAGTTCATATGTGTTGTACATATATGTATATCATCTGTTGACCAGTAAAACTGAAGTTCATATGTGTTGTACATAAATGTATATCATCTGGTGACCATTAATACCAAATTCATATGTGCGTTTTACATAAGTTTATCATCTGGTGACCAGTAACACTGAAGTTCATATATTGTTGTACATAAATGTATATCATCTGGTGGGATACGGCCCGGCATGGCCAAGTGTGTTAAGGCGTGCGACTCGTAATCTGAGGATTGCGGGTTCGCTTCCCCATCGTGCCAAACATGCTCGCCCTTTCAGCCGTGGGGGGTTATAATGTTACGGTCAATCCCACTATTTGTTGGTAAAAGAGTAGCCCAAGAGTTGGCAGTGGGTGGACTAGCTGCCTTCCCTCTAGTCTTACACTACTAAATTAGGGACGGCTAGCACAGATAGCCCTTGAGTAGCTTTGTGCGAAATTCAAAAAACAAAACAAACAAATCGTCTGGTGAGCAGTAATACCAAAGTCTATGTGTTCTTGGCAATGTTGTGTGTTCTTTAAAACTATATATCATCTCGTGACCACTAATACCATACTTCATATGTTTTTTAAATAAATGCATATCATTTGGTGGTCAGTAATACCAAATACATGTGTGTTATACCTAAATGCATATCATTTGGTGGTCAGTAATACCAAATACATGTATGTTATACCTAAATGCATATCATGATGTGACGAGTAATACCGAAATTCATATGTTTTTACATAAATTTATATCATCTTGTAGTCATAATACCGAAGTTAATGTGTGTTGTACGTAAATGTATATCATCTCGTGACCAGAAATACCGAAGTTCATATATTGTTGCCAGTGATGCGTGTTCTACACAACTGTATATCATCTGGTGACCAATAATGCTGAAGCTCATATCTTGTTGTACATAAAGATATATCATGTGATGGCCAGTAATGCCGAAGTTTATGTGTGTTGTACATAAATATTTATCATCTAGTGACCAGTAATAGCGAAGCACTTGTGTGTTGAACGTAAATGTACATCATCTGGTGACCAGTAATACCGAAATTCATATGTTCTTACCAGTGCTGTGTGTTCTACAAGAATATATATCATCTCGTGACCACTATACCACAGTTGGTTTCTGTTTTACATAAACGTATATCATCTCTGAGCAGTAATACCGAATTTCATTTTTTGTATAAAAATGTATACATTTGGTGACAGTAGTACCAAAGTTCATGTATGTATAAATAAATATATATCATTGGGGTTCCAGTAATACTGAAGTTCATATCTTTTGTACATCAATATGTATCATCTGCTGGTCAATAATACCGAAGTTCATGTGTGTTATATACAACCGTATATCATCATGTGACCTGTAATACCGATATTCGTCTGTGTTGTACATAAAGGTATGTCATCTCTTCCACCAGTAATAACCAAAGTTCATATGTTCTTGCCAGTTATGTGTGTTCCACATAAATATATATCATCTGATGACCACTGATAACGAAGATTATACAAATTGTATATAAATATATATCATCTGGTGACTAGTAACACTGAAGTTAATGTGTTTTTGTTCACAAATGTACATCATCTGGTGACAAGTAATAATAAATTTCATGTGTGTTATACATAAATGTATGTCATTTGTTTAAACAGTAATAACGAAGTTCATATGTTCTTGCCAGTAAGGTACGTTGTAAATCAATGTATATTGATGAATGGTGACCAGTAACACCGAAGTTCATGTGTTTTGTACGTAATGTATATCATCTGGTGGCCATTAATACTGCAGCTCAGTGGTGTTGTACATCAATGTATGTCATTTAGTGACTAGTAATACCATCATTCATATGTTCTTCACAATGATGTGTCTAGTACATAAATATATATCATCTGGTGGCCACTAATACAGAAGTTGATTTTTGTTGTACATAAGTGTATATCATCTGATGACCAGTAATAACAACACTCATATATGTTGTACATAACTCTATATCATCTGGTGTCCAGTAATACTGGAGTTGATATCTTTTAAACATAAATGAATATCATCTGGTGGCCAGTAATACCGAAGTTCATGTGTGTTATACACAACCGTAAATAATCATATTACTGAAGTTCATGTGTGTTGTATATAAGTGTATTTTATGTGTTTGACCAGCAATACCGAAGTTCATATGTTCGTGCCAGTGATGTGTGTTGTACATAAATGTATATCATCTGGTGGCCAGTAATATCAAAGTTACCGTATGCTGTACATACGTTTATATCACCTGGTGAAAAGTAGTACCGAAGTTAATGTGTGTTGTACATAAATGTTTATCATTTGTTTCATCATTAATACCGAAATTCATATTTTATTGTCAGAGCTGTGTACTACATAGATATATATCATCTGGTAGCCCTTAATACCACAGTTGATTTGTGTTGTACATAAATGTATATCATATGTTTCACCAGTAATAGCGAAGTTAATTTGTTCTTGCCAGTGTGGTGTGTTCTACATGAATATATATGATCTAGTGTCCACTGATAGCATAGTTGATTTATATTGTACATAAATGTATATCACCTTGCCACCAGTAATACCGAATTTCATGTTTTTGTACATAAATGTATATCATCTGGTTACCAGTAATACTGAAGTATATGTGTTGTTGTTCATAATGTATAACCTCTTGTGACAAGTAATACCGAAGCTCATATGTTCCTGCCAGTTGTTTGTGTTGCACATAAGTATTTCTCATCTGGTGACCAGAAATACCGAAGTTCAAATGTGTTGTACAGAAATGTATATCATCTGGTGACCACTAACACCAAATTTGATATGTGTTGTACATAAATGTATGTCATCTGATTACCAGTAATAACATATTTCACATGTTTTGTACATAAATGTATATCATCAAGTGAAGTTTTTGTTTGTTGTACATACACCATTGTGCAAATTAATTGAAACAAGACGTAAAATTATGATTTTTTCAATTTTTTGTGTTTTATTTCTGAGAATCCAAAAATTACTCACAAATTAATACATGATATGACCGCCTTTATATTTCAGAAGATCATTAATCCGCTTTGGTATCGAATCCACGAGTTGACTGCAATCTTTACTAATTTTTGGATCGCGGTACCAAACCTCAATTATAGCCTCAATTAGCTTATCTTTCGTGGTACAGTCTTTTCCCCGAAGTCTTTCTTTACAATTCGCCCAAAGATTTTCAATAGGATTTAAGTCCGGAGAGTTTCCAGGCCAGTCCAGCACCTTTATTCGCGTTGTAGTCATAAAATTCTTCACAAGTTTCGATGTGTGGCACGGAGCCAGATCTTGCTGAAAAATGCCAGATCCATCTGGAAATCTCTTTTTCAATTCTGGAACGACTCTTCTCTGCAAAACTTCGATGTACTGTGGTCCTCGCATCATACCTTCTACGATATGTAATCCTCCGACATCATAGTAGCTGAAAAAGCCCCAAAACATCTTCTTCAAGGAATGTTTTACGAACTGATTGATGTGAGATTCTCGAAGTTTCTTACCTGGAGATCTGCGAACATGCAGACTTCTTTGACCCTGTACGAAGAAATGAGTCTCGTCACTGAATAACACCTTCTTCCATTGTTCTTGTCAGTTCTTATATTTCAGACCCCATTAATACCGTTTTTTCGTCATTGAGTTGGTAAAAAGTTGTTTTTTGACTGGTCTCCTTGCCCTTCTAACGCAATTTCGAATGACGTAATATTCCTCAAAATTTCGTCATATATCCCAAAAATAGATCGACCGTACTGCAAAACACAGCTAATGATGTGTGTAAAAATGACAATTAAAGGAAATCAGCGGGTACAGCGAGCCTACACCGGCCGCCATGCTGAAAATATTGTGAAATAACCATTTGTTTCAATTAATTTGCACAAGGGTGTATGCAGCTGTATATGGTGAAAATTGCCTGGTGTAGTTTTCACATTGTTCATACTAGGGTTGAAGAAAGGCTGTTTACTGCATAACATGAGGCCTAAATTCGGAATTAACGTTATAAACAGCATGTATTTCTATGTATGTTTACTTTGTAGTCTATAAGTAGCTGTACTATTTCTTCTGTATGTAATATAATTTTTCTATAGAAATACAAATTTGCATACAAAGTAAAACGAAAATTAAAGCATATTAATAAAATTCTCGTTAATATCAGTTTCAGTTTGAGGTGACCATTGAACCGAGAAAAGAAACAGTAGAAAAGTTGTTTCCTGCGGTTTTTACTATTACCACACCAAATCGTCTTGAAATATGTAATAGACATAATACATTTGTTCTTGAGGTTGTTTCAAGTCAGGTTCGAGGTGAGAGATAGATAAATATATTACTGAGTTTTGTCATCACATTCTGTTTGAACATTTGCAATAATGTTTTAATACATCGGTTTGTGTTTGCTCTTTAGTTTAGAAACATTTTACATTTTAAATATTCTATAACTGTATATTATTTCGTTTTCTTCAAGATATAACTACCAGATAAACTGTTTAAATTATATGCAACCATGTTTAATAAACACATAATAATAAAGTATAAAATTCACGTTGTCTAACAATTTCCATCAATTGTATTCCAAACAATTTGAAAGTATAAGAAATAAAAAATGCCACCCACCCCCATTGGCATAGTGGTATGTGTGTGGCGTTTCACCGCTAGAAACGGTGTTTCGATACCTGTATTGAGCAGAATTCAGACAGCCCATTGTGTAGTTTTGTGCTTAATTCTAAGCCAGAAGAATATTAGCTCACTACTTCGGGAGTTTTTTTTTTTCTGAACTGTAGTGAAGGTACTGTAAATAGAAATAATAAAAATAATTAAGTAAATAAAAATAAATAATTAGTCTTAGAAGTAAAATAAACATATTATGTTATTTATTATCGTATGTAAACCTGACTTCTAAAGTTTGATAATAATTACAATTAACTTTCGTAACCTCGTTCACAGCTGTTTCTAAAGAGCAGTGTTTCCCAACTACGGCCGGTTTATATTTCATGAAGTCTGGTTTCCTCAAATATCTAATTAGATAACCCGCTAAGACGTGGTTAAGTCTTAACATTAAGATAACCCGCTAAGACATGGTTAAGTCTTAACATTAAGATAACTCGCTAAGACGTGGTTAAGTCTTAACATTAAGATAACCCGCTAAGACATGGCTAAGTCTTAACATTAAGATAACCCGCTAAGACGTGGTTAAGTCTTAACATTAAGATAACACGCTAAGACATGGTTAAGTCTTAACATTAAGATAACCCGCTAAGACGTGGTTAAGTCTTAACATTAAGATAACAAGCTAAGACATGGCTAAGTCTTAACATTAAGATAACCCGCTAAGACGTGGTTAAGTCTTAACATTAAGATAACCCGCTAAGACGTGGTTAAGTCTTAACATTAAGATAACCCGCTAAGACATGGTTAAGTCTTAACATTAAGATAACCCGCTAAGACGTGGTTAAGTCTTAACATTAAGATAACCCGCTAAGACATGGCTAAGTCTTAACATTAAGATAACCCGCTAAGACGTGGTTAAGTCTTAACATTAAGATAACACGCTAAGACATGGCTAAGTCTTAACATTAAGATAACCCGCTAAGACGTGGTTAAGTCTTAACATTAAGATGGAAACAATAATCCTATAAATACATTATCGATTATAAAATAAACAGGTGTTTTATAGTACTACAGTGTAAAGACAAATAAAATAAATTGTACTACGTTCCTATTTATTAACGTTCTTTTAAGAAATAACTTACGTAACGAGAAAGATCATACTGTTTTCATCACACAGCATCTTCAAATCAGGGGGAAAAGAAGATGGTTTGATCCTCAAATCTGGCTCGACATCCTGTACTTGTTTTCTGAAGAAAACCAACGTCGAGAAGACTGATCGAATTTATAAGTCGTGACATAAGAAACCTCACTTCTGTTTCTGATAAATGTGGATACTCAGCACGACAGCTTAGTCAAAAATTAATTAATGAAATTTAACTAAAACCGTCTTTCAGTGCAGTGTCACAGGACAGTTTAATAAATATAATCAACATCTGATTCACAGAGTTGTAATGCTTCCTTATTATCAGTGTCAGCAGTAAAAGGGTTCCTAATCCAACTTTTACTGCTACCAATTGGAATTTCATATTCCGTCAAGCATGATTTTAGCCACAAAAGATGCACTTCGACTGATGAAGATATCTCATCTGGAATATTACCTTCTTTATTATGGGTTTGTAATTCTGTTAAAGTAGAAAAAGATTTATCATTTCGCTTCTCAACTCGATGGGCCCATAAGTTAATTTTTCTACAGCTGCTTCTATCTTCTCCTGGATTTTAAAAATATTTATGTTAGCATTTTGTAAATTTATATTTAACGCATTTAAGAAGCCTGAAATATCACATAAATAGGCCACGTATATGATCAATGTAAATTATGAAACCTGTCTTTAAACATTGCATCATTTGCTGAGGGAGGATGTTGCTATAAAACCAAGATAATCTCATTCTTCAATCAACACATAACACATAACTTTTGATAACTTTACATTGTATTAGCAGATGCTTGTGTACAATTACTAATTATTTCCACAAACAGTAAAGATTCTGGTATTCAACGATCTAGTTTTTTATTCTATGAATTTAACACATTTTTGCACAGCTGAATTGAAAAGTAATGGTATTTTCTTCACAGCTGACGAATGCTAAGTACACCCATTCACAATCTGGTGTCATTGCTCGGACAACACCTGTACGGGAACATGCCTCTGGTACTCAATGCAACACATTTCTTGTCCATCGAATACCACTCTGAATTATAAAATTATTGATTAGGTTAAAAATTTCGTCAGCCGTTATCTTTGTTGGAAGTGGTTTACAACACAATATATATTCATCAGTTATGTCTTTCTAATCATATCTTACACATTACATTAAATTGGCATTATATGCTATGTCTGTGCTTTCATCCATTTATAATGAAAAAAGCTGACTACACTAAACTCTACGTGTAATATTTTCTTCAATATTGTCACTTCTGCCTTCACTGTGTTATTAGATACTGTATTATTAGATACTGTGTTATTAGATACTGTGTTATTAGATACTGTACTATTAGATACCGTATTATTAGATACTGTGTTATTAAATACTGTATTATTAGATACTGTGTTGTTAAATAGCGACAGTAAATTCCATTAACTTTATTGTTGTTTTTTTTATAAACACGAAATGTAATTATTTTTACTGCAGAAAGTGTTAACGTTACACAAGTAGGATGATGATAACCTGTCTCTGTACAATAGTATACAGATAACCTGTCTCTGTACAATAGTATATAGATAACCTGTCTCTGTACAATAGTATATAGATAACCTGTCTCTGCACAATAGTATATAGATAACCTGTCTCTGTACAATAGTATATAGATAACCTGTCTCTGTACAATAGTATATAGATAACCTGTCTCTGTACAATAGTATATAGATAACCTGTCTCTGTACAATAGTATATAGATAGCCTGTCTCTGTACAATAGTATATAGATAACCTGTCTCTGTACAATAGTATATAGATAACCTGTCTCTGTACAATAGTATATAGATAACCTGTCTCTGTACAATAGTATATAGATAACCTGTCTCTGTACAATAGTATATAGATAACCTGTCTCTGTACAATAGTATATAGATAGCCTGTCTCTGTACAATAGTATATAGATAACCTGTCTCTGTACAATAGTATATAGATAACCTGTCTCTGTACAATAGTATATAGATAACCTGTCTCTGTACAATAGTATATAGATAACCTGTCTCTGCACAATAGTATATAGATAACCTGTCTCTGTACAATAGTATATAGATAACCTGTCTCTGTACAATAGTATATAGATAACCTGTCTCTGTACAATAGTATATAGATAACCTGTCTCTGTACAATAGTATATAGATAGCCTGTCTCTGTACAATAGTATATAGATAACCTGTCTCTGTACAATAGTATATAGATAACCTGTCTCTGTACAATAGTATATAGATAACCTGTCTCTGTACAATAGTATATAGATAACCTGTCTCTGTACAATAGTATATAGATAACCTGTCTCTGTACAATAGTATATAGATAACCTGTCTCTGTACAATAGTATATAGATAACCTGTCTCTGTACAATAGTATATAGATAACCTGTCTCTGCACAATAGTATATAGATAACCTGTCTCTGTACAATAGTATATAGATAACCTGTCTCTGTACAATAGTATATAGATAGCCTGTCTCTGTACAATAGTATATAGATAACCTGTCTCTGTACAATAGTATATAGATAACCTGTCTCTGTACAATAGTATATAGATAACCTGTCTCTGTACAATAGTATATAGATAACCTGTCTCTGTACAATAGTATATAGATAACCTGTCTCTGTACAATAGTATATAGATAACCTGTCTCTGTACAATAGTATATAGATAACCTGTCTCTGTACAATAGTATATAGATAACCTGTCTCTGTACAATAGTATATAGATAACCTGTCTCTGTACAATAGTATATAGATAACCTGTCTCTGTACAATAGTATATAGATAACCTGTCTCTGTACAATAGTATATAGATAACCTGTCTCTGTACAATAGTATATAGATAACCTGTCTCTGTACAATAGTATATAGATAACCTGTCTCTGCACAATAGTATATAGATAACCTGTCTCTGTACAATAGTATATAGATAACCTGTCTCTGTACAATAGTATATAGATAACCTGTCTCTGTACAATAGTATATAGATAACCTGTCTCTGTACAATAGTATATAGATAACCTGTCTCTGTACAATAGTATATAGATAACCTGTCTCTGTACAATAGTATATAGATAACCTGTCTCTGTACAATAGTATATAGATAACCTGTCTCTGTACAATAGTATATAGATAACCTGTCTCTGTACAATAGTATATAGATAACCTGTCTCTGTACAATAGTATATAGATAACCTGTCTCTGTACAATAGTATATAGATAACCTGTCTCTGTACAATAGTATATAGATAACCTGTCTCTGTACAATAGTATATAGATAACCTGTCTCTGTACAATAGTATATAGATAACCTGTCTCTGTACAATAGTATATAGATAGCCTGTCTCTGTACAATAGTATATAGATAACCTGTCTCTGTACAATAGTATATAGATAACCTGTCTCTGTACAATAGTATATAGATAACCTGTCTCTGTACAATAGTATATAGATAACCTGTCTCTGTACAATAGTATATAGATAACCTGTCTCTGTACAATAGTATATAGATAACCTGTCTCTGTACAATAGTATATAGATAACCTGTCTCTGTACAATAGTATATAGATAACCTGTCTCTGTACAATAGTATATAGATAACCTGTCTCTGCACAATAGTATATAGATAACCTGTCTCTGTACAATAGTATATAGATAACCTGTCTCTGTACAATAGTATATAGATAACCTGTCTCTGTACAATAGTATATAGATAACCTGTCTCTGTACAATAGTATATAGATAACCTGTCTCTGTACAATAGTATATAGATAACCTGTCTCTGTACAATAGTATATAGATAACCTGTCTCTGTACAATAGTATATAGATAACCTGTCTCTGTACAATAGTATATAGATAACCTGTCTCTGTACAATAGTATATAGATAACCTGTCTCTGTACAATAGTATATAGATAACCTGTCTCTGTACAATAGTATATAGATAACCTGTCTCTGTACAATAGTATATAGATAACCTGTCTCTGTACAATAGTATATAGATAACCTGTCTCTGTACAATAGTATATAGATAACCTGTCTCTGTACAATAGTATATAGATAACCTGTCTCTGTACAATAGTATATAGATAACCTGTCTCTGTACAATAGTATATAGATAACCTGTCTCTGTACAATAGTATATAGATAACCTGTCTCTGTACAATAGTATATAGATAACCTGTCTCTGTACAATAGTATATAGATAACCTGTCTCTGTACAATAGTATATAGATAACCTGTCTCTGTACAATAGTATATAGATAACCTGTCTCTGTACAATAGTATATAGATAACCTGTCTCTGTACAATAGTATATAGATAACCTGTCTCTGTACAATAGTATATAGATAACCTGTCTCTGTACAATAGTATATAGATAACCTGTCTCTGTACAATAGTATATAGATAACCTGTCTCTGCACAATAGTATATAGATAACCTGTCTCTGTACAATAGTATATAGATAACCTGTCTCTGTACAATAGTATATAGATAACCTGTCTCTGTACAATAGTATATAGATAACCTGTCTCTGTACAATAGTATATAGATAACCTGTCTCTGTACAATAGTATATAGATAACCTGTCTCTGTACAATAGTATATAGATAACCTGTCTCTGTACAATAGTATATAGATAACCTGTCTCTGTACAATAGTATATAGATAACCTGTCTCTGTACAATAGTATATAGATAACCTGTCTCTGTACAATAGTATATAGATAACCTGTCTCTGTACAATAGTATATAGATAACCTGTCTCTGTACAATAGTATATAGATAACCTGTCTCTGTACAATAGTATATAGATAACCTGTCTCTGTACAATAGTATATAGATAACCTGTCTCTGTACAATAGTATATAGATAACCTGTCTCTGTACAATAGTATATAGATAACCTGTCTCTGTACAATAGTATATAGATAACCTGTCTCTGTACAATAGTATATAGATAACCTGTCTCTGTACAATAGTATATAGATAACCTGTCTCTGTACAATAGTATATAGATAACCTGTCTCTGTACAATAGTATATAGATAACCTGTCTCTGTACAATAGTATATAGATAACCTGTCTCTGTACAATAGTATATAGATAACCTGTCTCTGTACAATAGTATATAGATAACCTGTCTCTGTACAATAGTATATAGATAACCTGTCTCTGTACAATAGTATATAGATAACCTGTCTCTGTACAATAGTATATAGATAACCTGTCTCTGTACAATAGTATATAGATAACCTGTCTCTGTACAATAGTATATAGATAACCTGTCTCTGTACAATAGTATATAGATAACCTGTCTCTGTACAATAGTATATAGATAACCTGTCTCTGTACAATAGTATATAGATAACCTGTCTCTGTACAATAGTATATAGATAACCTGTCTCTGTACAATAGTATATAGATAACCTGTCTCTGTACAATAGTATATAGATAACCTGTCTCTGTACAATAGTATATAGATAACCTGTCTCTGTACAATAGTATATAGATAACCTGTCTCTGTACAATAGTATATAGATAACCTGTCTCTGTACAATAGTATATAGATAACCTGTCTCTGTACAATAGTATATAGATAACCTGTCTCTGTACAATAGTATATAGATAACCTGTCTCTGTACAATAGTATATAGATAGCCTGTCTCTGTACAATAGTATATAGATAACCTGTCTCTGTACAATAGTATATAGATAACCTGTCTCTGTACAATAGTATATAGATAACCTGTCTCTGTACATAGTATATAGATAACCTGTCTCTGTACAATGGTATATAGATAACCTGTCTCTGTACAATAGTATATAGATAGCCTGTCTCTACACAATAGTATATAGATAACCTGTCTCTGTACAATAGTATATAGATAACCTGTCTCTGTACAATAGTATATAGATAACCTGTCTCTGTACAATAGTATATAGATAACCTGTCTCTGTACAATAGTATATAGATAACCTGTCTCTGTACAATAGTATATAGATAACCTGTCTCTGTACAATAGTATATAGATAACCTGTCTCTGTACAATAGTATATAGATAACCTGTCTCTGTACAATAGTATATAGATAACCTGTCTCTGTACAATAGTATATAGATAACCTGTCTCTGTACAATAGTATATAGATAACCTGTCTCTGTACAATAGTATATAGATAACCTGTCTCTGTACAATAGTATATAGATAACCTGTCTCTGTACAATAGTATATAGATAACCTGTCTCTGTACAATAGTATATAGATAACCTGTCTCTGTACAATAGTATATAGATAACCTGTCTCTGTACAATAGTATATAGATAACCTGTCTCTGCACAATAGTATATAGATAACCTGTCTCTGTACAATAGTATATAGATAACCTGTCTCTGTACAATAGTATATAGATAACCTGTCTCTGTACAATAGTATATAGATAACCTGTCTCTGTACAATAGTATATAGATAACCTGTCTCTGTACAATAGTATATAGATAACCTGTCTCTGTACAATAGTATATAGATAACCTGTCTCTGTACAATAGTATATAGATAACCTGTCTCTGTACAATAGTATATAGATAACCTGTCTCTCTATGCAATGTCTCTGTACAATATATAGATAACCTGTCTCTGTACAATAGTATATAGATAACCTGTCTCTGTACAATAGTATATAGATAACCTGTCTCTGTACAATAGTATATAGATAACCTGTCTCTGTACAATAGTATATAGATAACCTGTCTCTGTACAATAGTATATAGATAACCTGTCTCTGTACAATAGTATATAGATAACCTGTCTCTGTACAATAGTATATAGATAACCTGTCTCTGTACAATAGTATATAGATAACCTGTCTCTGTACAATAGTATATAGATAACCTGTCTCTGTACAATAGTATATAGATAACCTGTCTCTGTACAATAGTATATAGATAACCTGTCTCTGTACAATAGTATATAGATAACCTGTCTCTGTACAATAGTATATAGATAACCTGTCTCTGTACAATAGTATATAGATAACCTGTCTCTGTACAATAGTATATAGATAACCTGTCTCTGTACAATAGTATATAGATAACCTGTCTCTGTACAATAGTATATAGATAACCTGTCTCTGTACAATAGTATATAGATAACCTGTCTCTGTACAATAGTATATAGATAACCTGTCTCTGTACAATAGTATATAGATAACCTGTCTCTGTACAATAGTATATAGATAACCTGTCTCTGTACAATAGTATATAGATAACCTGTCTCTGTACAATAGTATATAGATAACCTGTCTCTGTACAATAGTATATAGATAACCTGTCTCTGTACAATAGTATATAGATAACCTGTCTCTGTACAATAGTATATAGATAACCTGTCTCTGTACAATAGTATATAGATAACCTGTCTCTGTACAATAGTATATAGATAACCTGTCTCTGTACAATAGTATATAGATAACCTGTCTCTGTACAATAGTATATAGATAACCTGTCTCTGTACAATAGTATATAGATAACCTGTCTCTGTACAATAGTATATAGATAACCTGTCTCTGTACAATAGTATATAGATAACCTGTCTCTGTACAATAGTATATAGATAACCTGTCTCTGTACAATAGTATATAGATAACCTGTCTCTGTACAATAGTATATAGATAACCTGTCTCTGTACAATAGTATATAGATAACCTGTCTCTGTACAATAGTATATAGATAACCTGTCTCTGTACAATAGTATATAGATAACCTGTCTCTGTACAATAGTATATAGATAGCCTGTCTCTGTACAATAGTATATAGATAACCTGTCTCTGTACAATAGTATATAGATAACCTGTCTCTGTACAATAGTATATAGATAACCTGTCTCTGTACAATAGTATATAGATAACCTGTCTCTGTACAATAGTATATAGATAACCTGTCTCTGTACAATGGTATATAGATAACCTGTCTCTGTACAATAGTATATAGATAACCTGTCTCTGTACAATAGTATATAGATAACCTGTCTCTGTACAATAGTATATAGATAACCTGTCTCTGTACAATAGTATATAGATAACCTGTCTCTGTACAATAGTATATAGATAACCTGTCTCTGTACAATAGTATATAGATAACCTGTCTCTGTACAATAGTATATAGATAACCTGTCTCTGTACAATAGTGTATAGATAACCTGTCTCTGTACAATAGTAGTATATAGATAACCTGTCTCTGTACAATAGTATATAGATAACCTGTCTCTGTACAATAGTATATAGATAACCTGTCTCTGTACAATAGTATATAGATAACCTGTCTCTGTACAATAGTATATAGATAACCTGTCTCTGTACAATAGTATATAGATAACCTGTCTCTGTACAATAGTATATAGATAACCTGTCTCTGTACAATAGTATATAGATAACCTGTCTCTGTACAATAGTATATAGATAACCTGTCTCTGTACAATAGTATATAGATAACCTGTCTCTGTACAATAGGTATATAGATAACCTGTCTCTGTACAATAGTATATAGATAACCTGTCTCTGTACAATAGTATATAGATAACCTGTCTCTGTACAATAGTATATAGATAACCTGTCTCTGTACAATAGTATATAGATAACCTGTCTCTGTACAATAGTATATAGATAACCTGTCTCTGTACAATAGTATATAGATAACCTGTCTCTGTACAATAGTATATAGATAACCTGTCTCTGTACAATAGTATATAGATAACCTGTCTCTGTACAATAGTATATAGATAACCTGTCTCTGTACAATAGTATATAGATAACCTGTCTCTGTACAATAGTATATAGATAACCTGTCTCTGTACAATAGTATATAGATAACCTGTCTCTGTACAATAGTATATAGATAACCTGTCTCTGCACAATAGTATATAGATAACCTGTCTCTGTACAATAGTATATAGATAACCTGTCTCTGTACAATAGTATATAGATAACCTGTCTCTGTACAATAGTATATAGATAACCTGTCTCTGTACAATAGTATATAGATAACCTGTCTCTGTACAATAGTATATAGATAACCTGTCTCTGTACAATAGTATATAGATAACCTGTCTCTGTACAATAGTATATAGATAACCTGTCTCTGTACAATAGTATATAGATAACCTGTCTCTGTACAATAGTATATAGATAACCTGTCTCTGTACAATAGTATATAGATAACCTGTCTCTGTACAATAGTATATAGATAACCTGTCTCTGTACAATAGTATATAGATAACCTGTCTCTGTACAATAGTATATAGATAACCTGTCTCTGTACAATAGTATATAGATAACCTGTCTCTGTACAATAGTATATAGATAACCTGTCTCTGTACAATAGTATATAGATAACCTGTCTCTGTACAATAGTATATAGATAACCTGTCTCTGTACAATAGTATATAGATAACCTGTCTCTGTACAATAGTATATAGATAACCTGTCTCTGTACAATAGTATATAGATAACCTGTCTCTGTACAATAGTATATAGATAACCTGTCTCTGTACAATAGTATATAGATAACCTGTCTCTGTACAATAGTATATAGATAACCTGTCTCTGTACAATAGTATATAGATAACCTGTCTCTGTACAATAGTATATAGATAACCTGTCTCTGTACAATAGTATATAGATAACCTGTCTCTGTACAATAGTATATAGATAACCTGTCTCTGTACAATAGTATATAGATAACCTGTCTCTGTACAATAGTATATAGATAACCTGTCTCTGTACAATAGTATATAGATAACCTGTCTCTGTACAATAGTATATAGATAACCTGTCTCTGTACAATAGTATATAGATAACCTGTCTCTGTACAATAGTATATAGATAACCTGTCTCTGTACAATAGTATATAGATAACCTGTCTCTGTACAATAGTATATAGATAACCTGTCTCTGTACAATAGTATATAGATAACCTGTCTCTGTACAATAGTATATAGATAACCTGTCTCTGTACAATAGTATATAGATAACCTGTCTCTGTACAATAGTATATAGATAACCTGTCTCTGTACAATAGTATATAGATAACCTGTCTCTGTACAATAGTATATAGATAACCTGTCTCTGTACAATAGTATATAGATAACCTGTCTCTGTACAATAGTATATAGATAACCTGTCTCTGTACAATAGTATATAGATAACCTGTCTCTGTACAATAGTATATAGATAACCTGTCTCTGTACAATAGTATATAGATAACCTGTCTCTGTACAATAGTATATAGATAACCTGTCTCTGTACAATAGTATATAGATAACCTGTCTCTGTACAATAGTATATAGATAACCTGTCTCTGTACAATAGTATATAGATAACCTGTCTCTGTACAATAGTATATAGATAACCTGTCTCTGTACAATAGTATATAGATAACCTGTCTCTGTACAATAGTATATAGATAACCTGTCTCTGTACAATAGTATATAGATAACCTGTCTCTGTACAATAGTATATAGATAACCTGTCTCTGTACAATAGTATATAGATAACCTGTCTCTGTACAATAGTATATAGATAACCTGTCTCTGTACAATAGTATATAGATAACCTGTCTCTGTACAATAGTATATAGATAACCTGTCTCTGTACAATAGTATATAGATAACCTGTCTCTGTACAATAGTATATAGATAACCTGTCTCTGTACAATAGTATATAGATAACCTGTCTCTGTACAATAGTATATAGATAACCTGTCTCTGTACAATAGTATATAGATAACCTGTCTCTGTACAATAGTATATAGATAACCTGTCTCTGTACAATAGTATATAGATAACCTGTCTCTGTACAATAGTATATAGATAGCCTGTCTCTGTACAATAGTATATAGATAACCTGTCTCTGTACAATAGTATATAGATAACCTGTCTCTGTACAATAGTATATAGATAACCTGTCTCTGTACAATGGTATATAGATAACCTGTCTCTGTACAATAGTATATAGATAACCTGTCTCTGTACAATAGTATATAGATAACCTGTCTCTGTACAATAGTATATAGATAACCTGTCTCTGTACAATAGTATATAGATAACCTGTCTCTGTACAATAGTATATAGATAACCTGTCTCTGTACAATAGTATATAGATAACCTGTCTCTGTACAATAGTATATAGATAACCTGTCTCTGTACAATAGTATATAGATAACCTGTCTCTGTACAATAGTATATAGATAACCTGTCTCTGTACAATAGTATATAGATAACCTGTCTCTGTACAATAGTATATAGATAACCTGTCTCTGTACAATAGTATATAGATACAATAGTATATAGATAACCTGTCTCTGTACAATAGTATATAGATAACCTGTCTCTGTCAACAATAGTATATAGATAACCTGTCTCTGCACAATAGTATATAGATAACCTGTCTCTGTACAATAGTATATAGATAACCTGTCTCTGTACAATAGTATATAGATAACCTGTCTCTGTACAATAGTATATAGATAACCTGTCTCTGTACAATAGTATATAGATAACCTGTCTCTGTACAATAGTATATAGATAACCTGTCTCTGTACAATGGTATATAGATAACCTGTCTCTGTACAATAGTATATAGATAACCTGTCTCTGTACAATAGTATATAGATAACCTGTCTCTGTACAATGGTATATAGATAACCTGTCTCTGTAACAATACAGTATATAGATAACCTGTCTCTGTCTACAATAGTATATAGATAACCTGTCTCTGTACAATGGTATATGATAACCTGTCTCTGTACAATAGTATATAGATAACCTGTCTCTGTACAATAGTATATAGATAACCTGTCTCTGTACAATAGTATATAGATAACCTGTCTCTGCACAATGGTATATAGATAACCTGTCTCTGTACAATAGTATATAGATAACCTGTCTCTGTACAATAGTATATAGATAACCTGTCTCTGTACAATAGTATATAGATAACCTGTCTCTGTACAATAGTATATAGATAACCTGTCTCTGTACAATAGTATATAGATAACCTGTCTCTGTACAATAGTATATAGATAACCTGTCTCTGTACAATGGTATATAGATAACCTGTCTCTGTACAATGGTATATAGATAACCTGTCTCTGTACAATAGTATATAGATAACCTGTCTCTGTACAATGCCAGTATATAGATAACCTGTCTCTGTACAATAGTATATAGATAACCTGTCTCTGTACAATAGTATATAGATAACCTGTCTCTGTACAATGGTATATAGATAACCTGTCTCTGCAATAATAGTATATAGATGGCCTGTCTCTGTACAATAGTGTATATAGATAACCTGTCTCTGTACAATAGTAGTATAGATAACCTGTCTCTGTACAATGGTATATAGATAACCTGTCTCTGTACAATGGTATATAGATAACCTGTCTCTGCGCAATGGTATATAGATAACCTGTCTCTGTACAATGGTATATAGATAACCTGTCTCTGTACAATAGTATATAGATAACCTGTCTCTGTGCAATAGCAATAGATACCTGTCTCTGTACAATGGTATATAGATAACCTGTCTCTGTACAATAGTATATAGATAACCTGTCTCTCTGTACAATGGTATATAGATAACCTGTCTCTGTACAATAGTATATAGATAACCTGTCTCTGTACAATGGTATATAGATAACCTGTCTCTGTACAATAGTATATAGATAACCTGTCTCTGTACAATGGTATATAGATAACCTGTCTCTGTACAATGGTATATAGATAACCTGTCTCTGTACAATAGTATATAGATAGCCTGTCTCTGTACAATAGTATATAGATAACCTGTCTCTGTACAATAGTATATAGATAGCCTGTCTCTGCACAATAGTATATAGATAACCTGTCTCTGTACAATAGTATAGAGATAACCTGTCTCTGTACAATGGTATATAGATAACCTGTCTCTGGCCAATAGTATATAGATAACCTGTCTCTGTACAATAGTATATAGATAACCTGTCTCTGTACAATAGTATATAGATAACCTGTCTCTGTACAATAGTATATAGATAACCTGTCTCTGTACAATAGTATATAGATAACCTGTCTCTGTACAATGGTATATAGATAACCTGTCTCTGTACAATAGTATATAGATAACCTGTCTCTGTACAGATAAGTATATAGATAACCTGTCTCTGTACAATAGTATATAGATAACCTGTCTCTGTACAATAGTATATAGATAACCTGTCTCTGTACAATGGTATATAGATAACCTGTCTCTGTACAATAGTATATAGATAACCTGTCTCTGTACAATAGTATATAGATAACCTGTCTCTGTACAATGGTATATAGATAGCCTGTCTCTGTACAATAGTATATAGATAACCTGTCTCTGTACAATAGTATATAGATAACCTGTCTCTGTACAATAGTATATAGATGTGCCTGTCTCTGTACAATAGTATATAGATAACCTGTCTCTGTACAATAGTATATAGATAACCTGTCTCTGTACAATAGTATATAGATAACCTGTCTCTGTACAATAGTATATAGATAACCTGTCTCTGTACAATAGTATATAGATAACCTGTCTCTCTGTACAATAGTATATAGATAACCTGTCTCTGCAATAGTATATAGATAACCTGTCTCTGTACAATAGTATATAGATAGCCTGTCTCTGTACAATAGTATATATAGATAACCTGTCTCTGTACAATAGTATATAGATAACCTGTCTCTGTACAATGGTATATAGATAACCTGTCTCTGTACAATAGTATATAGATAACCTGTCTCTGTACAATGGTATATAGATAACCTGTCTCTGTACAATAGTATATAGATAACCTGTCTCTGTACAATAGTATATAGATAACCTGTCTCTGTACAATAGTATATAGATAACCTGTCTCTGTACAATAGTATATAGATAACCTGTCTCTGTACAATAGTATATAGATAACCTGTCTCTGTACAATAGTATAGATAACCTGTCTCTGTACAATAGTATATAGATAGAAACCTGTCTCTGTACAATAGTATATAGATAACCTGTCTCTGTACAATGGTATATAGATAACCTGTCTCTGTACAATAGTATATAGATAACCTGTCTCTGTACAATAGTATATAGATAGCCTGTCTCTCTGCACAATAGTATATAGATAACCTGTCATCTGTACAATAGTGTATAGATAACCTGTCTCTGTACAATGGTATATAGATAACCTTGTCTCTGTACAATAGTATATAGATAACCTGTCTCTGGCCAATAGTATATAGATAACCTGTCTCTGTACAATGGTATATAGATAACCTGTCTCTGTACAATAGTATATAGATAACCTGTCTCTGTACAATAGTATATAGATAACCTGTCTCTGTACAATAGTATATAGATAACCTGTCTCTGTACAATAGTATATAGATAACCTGTCTCTGTACAATAGTATATAGATAACCTGTCTCTGTACAATAGTATATAGATAACCTGTCTCTGCAACAATAGTATATAGATAGCCTGTCTCTGTACAATAGTATATAGATAACCTGTCTCTGTACAATAGTATATAGATAACCTGTCTCTGTACAATGGTATATAGATAACCTGTCTCTGTACAATAGTATATAGATAACCTGTCTCTGCTACAATAGTATATAGATAACCTGTCTCTGTACAATAGTATATAGATAACCTGTCTCTGTACAATAGTATATAGATAACCTGTCTCTGTACAATAGTATATAGATAACCTGTCTCTGTACAATAGTATATAGATAACCTGTCTCTGTACAATGGTATATAGAATAACCTGTCTCTGTACAATGGTATATAGATAACCTGTCTCTGTACAATGTGGTATATAGATAACCTGTCTCTGTACAATAGTATATAGATAACCTGTCTCTGCACAATAGTATATAGATAACCTGTCTCTGCAATGGTAGTATATAGATAACCTGTCTCTGTACAATGGTATATAGATAACCTGTCTCTGTGCAATAGTATATAGATAACCTGTCTCTGTACAATGGTATATAGATAACCTGTCTCTGTACAATAGTATATAGATAACCTGTCTCTGTACAATAGTATATAGATAACCTGTCTCTGTACAATAGTATATAGATAACCTGTCTCTGTACAATAGTATATAGATAACCTGTCTCTGTACAATAGTATATGATAACCTGTCTCTGTACAATAGTATATAGATAACCTGTCTCTGTACAATAGTATATAGATAACCTGTCTCTGTACAATAGTATATAGATAACCTGTCTCTGTACAATGGTATATAGATAACCTGTCTCTGTACAATAATGGTATATAGATAACCTGTCTCTGTACAATAGTATATAGATAACCTGTCTCTGTACAATAGTATATAGATAACCTGTCTCTGCACAATAGTATATAGATAACCTGTACAATAGTATATAGATAACCCCTCTGCAATAGTATATAGATAACCTGTCTCTGTACAATAGTATATAGATAACCTGTCTCTGTACAATAGTATAGATAGCCTGTCTCTGCACAAGGTAGTATATAGATGTCCCAACTCTGTACAGTAATATATAGATAGCCTGTCTCTGCTCAATAATATACAGATAACCTGTCTCTGCCCAATAATGGTATATAGATAACCTGTCTCTGCTAATAGTATATGCAGATAACTTGTCTCTGTACAATAGGATATAGATAACCTGTCTCTGTACAATAGTATATAGATAACCTGTCTCTGTAGTATAGTATATAGCTGTAATGCTCTGTATTTTAATAGTATGCTGGACAGCGTATACCTGCAACAATAGTATATAGATAACCTGTCTCTGCACAATAGTATATAGATAACCTGTCTCTGTACAATAGTATATAGATAGCCTGTCTCTGTACAATGGTATATAGATAACCTGTCTCTGTACAATAGTATATAGATAACCTGTCTCTAACAATAGTATATAGATAACCTGTCTCTGTACAATAGTATATAGATAGCCTGTCTCTGTACAATAGTATATAGATAACCTGTCTCTGTACAATAAAGTATATAGATAACCTGTCTCTCTACAACAGTATATAGATAACCTGTCTCTGTACAATAGTATATAGATAGCCTGTCTCTGTACAATGGTATATAGATAATGTGTCTCTGTACAATAGTATATATGATAACCTGTCTCTGTACAATAGTATATAGATAACCTGTCTCTGTACAATGGTATATAGATAACCTGTGTCTCTGTACAATGGTATATAGATAGCCTGTCTCTGTACCATGGTATATAGATAACCTGTCTCTGCACAATAGTATATAGATAACCTGTCTCTGTACAATAGTATATGAACATAACCTGTCTCTGTACAATAGTGTATAGATAACCTGTCTCTGCACAATAGTATATAGATAACCTGTCTCTGTACAATGGTATATAGATAACCTGTCTCTGTGCACAATAGTATATAGATAACCTGTCTCTGTACAATAGTATATAGATAGCCTGTCTCTGTACAATAGTATATATAGATAACCTGTCTCTGTACAATGGTATATAGATAATAACCTGTCTCTGTACAATGGTATATAGAGATAGCCTGTCTCTGTACATTAGTATATAGATAACGTCTCTGTAAAATAACAAAGTATATAGATAACCTGTCTCTGCACAATAGTATATAGATAACCTGTCTCACAATAGTATATGATAGTCTGTCTCTGCAATAGTATATAGATAACCTGTCTCTGTACAATAGTATATAGATAACTTGTCTCTGCAACAATAGTATATAGATAACCTGGTACAAGTATATTGATAACCTGTCTCTGTACAATAGTATATAGATAACCTGTCTCTGTACAATAGTATATAGATAACCTGTCTCTGTACAATGATATATAGATAACCTGTCTCTGTACAATAGTATATAGATAGCCTGTCTCTGGCCAATGGTATATAGATAACCTGTCTCTGTACAATAGTATATAGATCTGTCTCGGCAGGTATATAGATGTGCAATGTACAAATAGTATATAGATGCCTGTCTCTGTACAATAGTATATAGATAGCCTGTCTCTGCTCCAGTAATATACAGATAACCTGTCTCTGGCTAATAGTATGCAGATAACTTGTCTCTGCCTAATATAGAGTTCTGATAACCTGTCTCTGTACAATAGTAGTATAGATAACCTGTCTCTGTACAATGGTATATAGATAACCTGTCTCTGTACAATGGTATATAGATAAGCTGTCTCTTACAACAGTAGTATAGATAACCTGTCTCTGCACAATAGTATATAGATAACCTGTCTCTGTACAATGGTATATAGATAACCTGTCTCTGCAATAATAGTATATAGATAACCTGTCTCTGTACAATGGTATATTGAGTCTTCTGTCTCTGTACAATGGTATATAGATAACCTGTCTCTGTACAATGAGTATATAGATAAGCACATGTCTCTGTACAATGGTATATAGATAGCCTGTCTCTGTACAATGGTATATAGATAACCTGTCTCTGTACAATGGTATATAGATAACCTGTCTCTGTACAATAGTATATAGATAACCTGTCTCTGCACAATAGTATATAGATAACCTGTCTCTGTACAATAGTATATAGATAACCTGTCTCTGCACATGAGTATATAGATAGCCTGTCTCTGTACAATAGTAGTATATATATAACCTGTCTCTGCACAATAGTATATAGATAACCTGTCTCTGTACAACAGTATATAGATAACCTGTCTCTGTACAATGGTATATAGATAACCTGTCTCTGTACAATAATTATATAGATAACCTATGTCTGTACAATAGTATATGGGCCAACCTGTCTCTGTACACAATAGTATATAGATAATGTGTCTCTGTACAATGGTATATAGATAACCTGTCTCTGCACAATAGTGTATATAGATAACCTGTCT
>NC_134831.1:91590732-91651150 GCF_004210375.1 Tachypleus tridentatus
TATTCTGGCTACATTTAACTATTAAACATGAACACTGCATTTAGAATAGAACTTTATTCTGCCTACATTTAATTATTAAACATCAACGCTGCATTCAGACAGCGACCTTTATTTGGCTAAATTTAAGTGTTAAAGATGAAAGCTGAATTAAGAAAAAGACATCTATTTGGTTACATTTAAGTTAAAAACATGAATACTGCATTCAGACAGAGACCTTTATTCTGGCTACATTTAACTATTAGTCATGAAGACTGCATTCAGACAGAAAATTTTATTCTGTCTATATTTATCTATTAAACATGGAAGCTGCATTCAGACAGAGACATTTATTCTGGCTACATTTAACCTAAAAACATGAACACTGCATTTAGACAGAGAACTTTATTCTGGCTACATTTACCTATTAAACATGAACTCTGCATTCAGACAGACACATTTTGTTTGGCTACATTTAACATAAAAACTTGAATAATGCATTCAGGCAAGGACGTTTATTCTGAATACATTTAACTATTAAACATGAATACTGCATTTAGAAATAGAACCTTATTCTGGCCACATGTAACTTAAAAACATGAACACTGCATTCAGACAGAGAAATTTATTCTCGCTACATTTAACTATTAGACATGAAACCTGCATTCAGACTGAAAACTTTATTCTGGCTATATTTATCTATTAAACCTGAACGCTGAATTCAAACAGAGGCCTTTATTCTGGCTACATTTACCTATAAACATGAACGCTGCATTCAGACATAAACATTTATTCTGGCTACATTTACCTAAAAACATGAATGCTGCATTCAGACAGAGATCTTTATTATGGCTACATTTAAATATTAAACATGAAAACTGAATTAAGAAAAAGTCATTTATTTTGGCTACATTTAACATAAAAACTTGAATACTGCATTCAGACAGAGACCTTTGTTCTGGCTACATTTAACCTAAAAACATGAACACTGCATGTAGGAATAGAACTTTATTATGGCTACATTTAACAAAAAAAACATGAACGCTGAATTCAGACATAAACATTTATTCTGGCTACACTTAGCCTAAAAACATGAATGCTGCATTCAGACAGCGACCTTTATTTTGGCTAAATTTAACTATTAAACATGAAAGCTTAATTAAGAAAAAGACATCTATTTGGCTTCTTTGAAAATAAAAACTTGAATACTGCATTCAGACAGAGATCTTTATTCTGGATACATTTAACTATTAGACATGAACGCTGCATTCAGACAGACAACTTTATTCTGGCTATATTTAACTATTAAACCTGAACGCTGAATTCAAACAGAGGCCTTTATTCTGGCTACATTTACCTATAAACATGAACGCTGCATTCAGACAGAAACATTTATTCTGGCTACATTTAGCCTAAAAACATGAATGCTGCATTCAGACAGAGATCTTTATTATGGCTATATTTAATTATTAAACATGAACGCTGCATTCAGACGGCGACCTTTATTCTGGCTACATTTAACTATTAAACATGAAAACTGAATTAAGAAAAAGTCATTTATTCTGGCTACATTTAACATAAAAACTTGAATACTGCATTCAGACAGAGACCTTTATTCTGGCTATATTTAACGTAAAACGTTAATACTGCATTCAGACAGAGATTTTATTCTGGCTCATTTAACTTAAAACATGAACGCTGCATTCAGACAAATACATTTGTTCTTGCTACATTTAACCTAAAAACATGAACACTGTATTTAGACAGAGAACTTTATTCTGGCTACATTTAACAAAAAAAAAATGAACACTGCATTCAGACAGAGAACTTTATTCTGGCTACATTTAACTATTAAAGATGAACGCTGTATTTAAACAGAGAACTTTATTCTGGCCAAATTTATGTATTTAACATGAACACTGCATTTAAAGAGAAAATTTATTCTGGCTACATTTGACTATTTTACATGAACGCTGCATTCAGACAGAGACATTTACTTTGGCTACATTTAACCTAAAAACATGAATCCTGCTTTCAGACAGAGATCTTTTTTCTGGCTACATTTAACTATTAAACATGAACAATGCATTCAGACAGATACCGTTATTCTAGCCACATTTAACATTTAAACATTAACGCTGCATTTTTACAAATAACTTTATTCTGGCTACATTTAACTATTAAACATCAACAATGCATTCAGACAGCGACCTTTATTCTGGCTAAATTTAACTGTTAAACATGAAAGCTGAATTATGGAAAAGACATTTATTCTGGCTACATTTAAAATAAAAACTTGAATACTGCATTCAGACAGAGACATTTTTCCTGACAACATTTAACATAAAAAACATGAACACTGCATTCAAACAAAGAACTTTTTTCTGGCTACATTTACCTATTAAACATCAACGCTGCATTCAGACAGAGACATTTATTCTGGCTATATTTAACCTAAAAAGAGGAAATCTGCATTCAGACAGAGACCTTTATTGTGGCTACATTTAACTATTACACCTGAACACTGAATTCAAACAGAGGCCTTCATTCTGGCTACATTTAACTATAAACGTGAAAACTGAATTAAGAAAAAGTCATTTATTCTGGCTACATTTAACATAAAAACTTGAATACTGCATTCAGACAGAGACCTTTGTTCTGGCTACATTTAACTATTAAACATGAACACTGCATTCAGACAGAGAACTTTATTCTGGCTACATTTAACTATTAAACATGAACGCTGCATTCAAACAGAGACATTTATTCTGGCTATATTTATCCTAAAAACAGGAATTCTGCATTCAGACAGAGACGTTTATTCAGACTTCATTTAACTATTAAACATGAACACTGAATTCCGACATAGAACTTTATTCTGGCTACATTTAATTATTAAACATCAACGCTGCATTCAGACAGCGACCTTTATTCTGGCTACATATAACTATTAAATATGAAAGCTGCAACTAGAAAGAGAACTTTATTCTGGCTACATTTATTTATTAAACATGAACGCTGCATTCAGACAGAGACATTTATTTTGGCTACATTTAACATAAAAACATGAATGCTGCTTTCAGACAGAGAACTTTATTCTGACTACATTTAACAAAAAAAAACATAACACTGCATTCAAATAAAGAACTTTATGCTGGCTACATTTAACTATTAAACATGAACCCTGCATCTAGACAGATTACTTTATTATGGCTACATTTAACTATTAAACATGAACGCTGCATTCAAACAGAGACATTTATTCTGGCTATATTTATCCTAAAAACAGGAATGCTGCATTCAGACAGAGACGTTTATTCAGACTACATTTAACTATTAAACATGAACACTGCATTCCGACATAGAACTTTATTCTGGCTACATTTAATTATTAAACATCAACGCTGCATTCAGACAGCGACCTTTATTCTGGCTACATATAACTATTAAATATGAAAGCTGCAACTAGAAAGAGAACTTTATTCTGGCTACATTTATTTATTAAACATGAACGCTGCATTCAGACAGAGACATTTATTTTGGCTACATTTAACATAAAAACATGAATGCTGCTTTCAGACAGAGAACTTTATTCTGACTACATTTAACTATTAAACATGAATACTGCATTTAGAAATAGAACTTTATTCTGGCCACATTTAATTTAAAAACATGAATTCTGCATTTAGACAGAGATTTTATTCTAGCTACATTTAACAAAAAACTTGAATACTGCATTCAGACAGAGATCTATATTCTGTCTACATTTAACTATTAAATATTAATTCTTCATTTAAACAGAGACCTTTATTCTGGCTACATTTAACTATTAAACATGAACGCTGCATTCAGACAGAGGCATTTTGTCTGGCTACATTTAACATAAAAACTTGAATACTGCATTCAGACAAAACTTTATTCTGGCTACATTTAACTATTAAACATGAACACTGCATTTAAACAAAGAACTTTATTCTGGCTATATTTAACGTAAAACGTTAATATTGCATTCAGACAGAGATTTATTCTGGCTCAATTTAACTAAAAAACATGAACGCTGCATTCAGACAAGACATTTATTTTGCTACATTTAACCTAAAAAACATGAACACTGCATTTAGACAGAGAACTTTATTTGGCTACATTTAACAAAAAAAAAACCTCAACTTTGCATTCAGACAGAGAACTTTATTTTGGCTACATTTAACTATTAAAGATGAACGCTGTATTCAAACAGAAAACTTTATTCTGGCTATATTTATATATTTAACATGAACTCTGCAGTTAGAGAGATTTATTTATTCTGGCTACATTTGACAATTTTAAATAAACGCTGCATTCAGACAGAGACATTTATTCTGGCTACATTTAACCTAAAAAACATGAATGCTGCTTTCAAACAGAGATCTTTATTCTGGCTACATTTACTATTAAACAAGAACACTGCATTTAGACAGAGACCTTTATTCTGGCTACATTTAACTATTAAAATGAACACTGCATTTAGAAATAGAACACTTTTTTCTGGCTACATTTAACAAAAAAAAAACATGAACACTGCATTTAGACAGAGAAATTTATTCTGGCTACATTTAACTATTAAACATGAAAACTGCATTCAGACAGAAAACTTTATTCTGGGTATATTTATCTATTAAACCTGAACGCTGAATTCAAACAGAGGCTTTCATTCTGGCTACACTTAGCCTAAAAACATGAATGCTGCATTCAGACAGAGATCTTTATTATGGCTACATTTAAATATTAAACATGCGCTGCATTCAGACGGAGACCTTTATTCTGGCTACATTTAACTATTAAACATGAAAACTGAATTAAGAAAAAGTCATTTATTCTGGCTACATTTAACATAAAACTTGAATACTGCATTCAGACAGAGACCTTTATTCTGGCTACATTTAACCTAAAAACATGAACACTGCATTAGAAGAGAACTTTATTCTGGCTACATTTAACTAAAAAAAAACATGAACGCTGCATTCAGACAGAAACATTTATTCTGGCTACATTTAACCTAAAACATGAATGCTGCATTCAGACAGCGATCTTTATTTTGGCTAAATTTAACTATTAAACATGAAAGCTTAATTAAGAAAAAGACATTTATTTGGCTACATTTAAAATAAAAACTTGAATACTGCATTCAGACAGAGACCTTTATTCTGGCTATATTTAACGTAAAACGTTAATACTGCATTCAGACAGAGATTTTCATTCTGGCTCAATTTAACTTAAAAACATGAACGCTACATTCAGGCAAATACATTTGTTCTTGCTACATTTAACCTAAAAACATGAACACTGTATTTAGACAGAGAACTTTATTCTGGCTACATTTAACAAAAAAAACATGAACACTGCATTCAGACAGAGAACTTTATTTTGGCTACATTTAACTATTAAAGATGAACGCTGTATTCAAACAGAGAACTTTATTCTGGCTATATTTATGTATTTAACATGAACACTGCATTTAAAGAGAAAATTTATTCTGGCTACATTTGACTATTTTACATGAACGCTGCATTCAGACAGAGACATTTATTTTGGCTACATTTAACCTAAAAACATGAATTCTGCTTTCAGACAGAGATCTTTTTTCTGGCTACATTTAACTATTAAACATGAACACTGCATTCAGACAGATACCTTTATTCTGGCTACATTTAACTATTAAACATGAACACTGCATTCAGACAGAAAACTTAATTCTGGCTACATAAAATTATTAAACATGAACACTGCATTTAGACACAGTACATTATTCTGGCTACATTTAACATTTAAACATTAACGCTGCATTTTTACAAATAACTTTATTCTGGCTACATTTAACTATTAAACATCAACAATGCATTCAGACAGCGACCTTTATTCTGGCTAAAGTTAACTGTTACACATGAAAGCTGAATTAAGAAAAAGACATTTTTTCTGACAACATTTAACAAAAAAAACATGAACACTGCATTCAAACAAAGAACTTCTTTCTGGCTACATTTAACTATTAAACATCAACGCTGCATTCAGACAGAAACATTTATTCTGGCTATATTTAACCTAAAAACAGGAAATCTGCATTCAGACAGAGACCTTTATTGTGGCTACATTTAACTATTAAACATTAACACTGCCTTTAGACAGAGAAATTTATTCTGGCTACATTTAACAAAAAAAGCATGAACACTGCATTCAGACAGAGAATTTATTCTAGCTACATTTAACAAAAAAACATGAATACTGCATTCAGATAGAGACCTTTATTCTGGCTACATTTAACTATTAAACATCAACAATGCATTCAAACAGCGACCTTTATTCTGGCTAAATTTAACTGTTAAACATGAAAGCTGAATTAAGAAAAGACATTTATTCTGGCTACATTTAAAATAAAAACTTGAATACTGCATTTAGACAGATAACTTTATTCTGGCTACATTTAACTATTAAACATGAACGCTGCATTCAAACAGAGACATTTATTCTGGCTATATTTATCCTAAAAACAGGAATGCTGCATTCAGACAGGATACGTTTATTCTGAATACATTTAACTATTAAACATGAATACTGCATTTAGAAAGAGAACTTTATTCTGGCTACATTTAACTTAAAAACATGAATTCTGCATTTAGACAGAGATTTTATTCTAGCTACATTTAACAAAAACTTGAATACTGCATTCAGACAGAGATCTTTATTCTGGCTACATTTAACTATTTAACATCAACGCTGCCTTCAGACAGGGACCTTTATTCTGTCTACATTTAACTATTAAATATTAACTCTTCATTTAAACAGAGAACTTTATTTTGGCTACATTTAACTATTAAAGATGAACGCTGCATTTAGACAGAGACCTTTATTCTGGCTACATTTAACTATTAAATATGAAAACTGCATTCAGAAAAGACATTTATTCTGGCTACATTTAACATAAAAAACTGAATACTGCATTCAGACAAGAGACCTTTATTCTGCCTTCATTTAACTATTAAACATGAACACTGCATTTAAACAAAGAACTTTATTCTGGCTACATTTAACGTAAAACATTAATATTGCATTCAGACAGAGATTTATTCTGGCTACATTTAACTTAAAAACATGAACGCTGCATTCAGGCAAGTACATTTGTTTTGCTACATTTAACCTAAAAACATGAACACTGTATTTAGACAGAGAACTTCATCTTGGCTACATTTAACAAAAAACAACAACTCAACACTGCATTCAGACAGAGAACTTTATTTTGGCTACATTTAACTATTAAAGATGAACGCTGTATTCAAACAGAGAACTTTATTCTGGCTATACTTATGTATTTAACATGAACACTGCATTTAAAGAGAAAATTTATTCTGGCTACATTTGACAATTTTAAATAAACGCTGCATTCAGACAGAGACATTTATTTTGGCTACATTTAACCTAAAAACATGAATGCTGCATTCAGACAGAGATCTTTATTCTGGCTACATTTAACCTAAAAACATGAACACTGCATTCAGACAGAGACCTTTATTCTGGCTACATTTAACTATTATACATGAACACTGAATTCAGACAGAAAACTTAATTCTGGCTAAATAAAATTATTAAACATGAACAACTGCATTTAGACACAGTACATTATTCTGGCTACATTTAACATTTAAACATTAACGCTGCATTTTTACAAATAACTTTATTCTGGCTACATTTAACTATTAAACATCAACACTGCATTCAGACAGCGACCTTTATTCTGGCTAAATTTAACTGTTAAACATGAAAGCTGAATTAAGAAAAAGACATTTATTCTGGCTACATTTAAAATAAAAACTTGAATACTGCATTCAGACAGAGAAATTTTTTCTGACAACATTTAACTAAAAAAAACATGAACACTGCATTCAAACAAAGAACTTTTTCTGGCTACATTTAACTATTAAACATCAACGCTGCATTCAGACAGAGACATTTATTCTGGCTATATTTAACCTAAAAAGAGGAAATCTGCATTCAGACAGAGACCTTTATTGTGGCTACATTTAACTATTAAACATTAACACTGCCTTTAGAGAGAGAATTTATTCTGGCTACATTTAACAAAAACAAGCATGAACACTGCATTCAGACAGATAATTTATTCTAGCTACATTTAACAAAAAACTTGAATATTGCATTCAGATAGAGACCTTTATTCTGGCTACATTTAACAAAAACAAGCATGAACACTGCATTCAGACAGATAATTTATTCTAGCTACATTTAACAAAAAACTTGAATACTGCATTCAGATAGAGACCTTTATTCTGGCTACATTTAACTATTAAACATCAACAATGCATTCAAACAGCGACCTTTATTCTGGCTAAATTTAACTGTTAAACATAAAAGCTGAATTAAGAAAGTGACATTTATTCTGGCTACATTTAAAATAAAAACTTGAATACTGCATTTAGACATATAACTTTATTCTGGCTACATTTAACTATTATACATGAACACTGAATTCAGACAGAAAACTTAATTCTGGCTAAATAAAATTATTAAACATGAACAATGCATTTAGACACAGTACATTATTCTAGCTACATTTAACATTTAAACATTAACGCTGCATTTTTACAAATAACTTTATTCTGGCTACATTTAACTATTAAACATCAACACTGCATTCAGACAGCGACCTTTATTCTGGCTAAATTTAACTGTTAAACATGAAAGCTGAATTAAGAAAAAGACATTTATTCTGGCTACATTTAAAATAAAAACTTGAATACTGCATTCAGACAGAGAATTTATTCTGACAACATTTAACAAAAAAAACATGAACACTGCATTCAAACAAGAACTTCTTTCTGGCTACATTTAACTATTAAACATCAACGCTGCATTCAGACAGAGACATTTATTTGGCTATATTTAACCTAAAAAGAGGAAATCTGCATTCAGACAGAGACCTTTATTGTGGCTACATTTAACTATTAAACATTAACACTGCCTTTAGAGAGAGAAATTTATTCTGGCTACATTTAACAAAAACAAGCATGAACACTGCATTCAGACAGAGAATTTATTCTAGCTACATTTAACAAAAAACTTGAATACTGCATTCAGATAGAGACCTTTATTCTGGCTACATTTAACTATTAAACATCAACAATGCATTCAGACAGCGACCTTTATTCTGGCTAAATTTAACTGTTAAACATGAAAGCTGAATTAAGAAAAGACATTTATTCTGGCTACATTTAAAATAAAAACTTGAATACTGCATTTAGACATATAACTTTATTCTGGCTACATTTAACTATTAAACATGAACGCTGCATTCAAACAGAGACATTTATTCTGGCTACATTTAACCTAAAAACATGAATGCTGCATTCAGACAGAGACGTTTATTCTGACTACATTTAACTATTAAACATGAATACTGCATTTAGAAAGAGAACTTTATTCTGGCTACATTTAACTTAAAAACATGAATTCTGCATTTAGACAGAGATTTTATTCTAGCTACATTTAACAAAAAACTTGAATACTGCATTCAGACAGAGATCTTTATTCTGGCTACATTTAACTATTTAACATCAACGCTGCCTTCAAACAGCGACCTTTATTCTGGCTACATTTAACTATTAAACATGAACTCTTCATTTAAACAGAGAACTTTATTTTGGCTACATTTAACTATTAAAGATGAACGCTGCATTTAGACAGAGACCTTTATTCTGGCTACATTTAACTATTAAACATGAACGCTGCATTCAGACAGAGGTATTTATTCTGGCTACATTTAACATAAAAACTTGAATACTGCATTCAGACAAAGACCTTTATTCTGCCTACATTTAACTGTTAAACAAGAACACAGCATTTAAACAAAGAACTTTATTCTGGCTATATTTAACGTAAAACATTAATATTGCATTCAGACAGAGATTTATTCTGGCTCAATTTAACTAAAACATGAACGCTGCATTCAGACAAGACATTTATTTTGCTACATTTAACCTAAAAAACATGAACACTGCATTTAGACAGAGAACTTTATTCTGGCTACATTTAACAAATAAAACAACCTCAACTCTGCATTCAGACAGAGAACTTTATTTTGGCTACATTTAACTATTAAACATGAACGCTGCATTCAAACAGAGAACTTTATTCTGGCTACATTTATATATTTAACATGAACTCTGCAGTTAGAGAGAAAATTTATTCTGGCTACATTTGACAATTTTAAATAAACGCTGCATTCAGACAGAGACATTTATTTTGGCTACATTTAACCTAAAAAACATGAATGCTGCTTTCAGACAGAGATCTTTATTCTGGCTACATTTAACTATTAAACATGAACAATGCATTGAGACAGAGACCATTATTCTGGCTACATTTAACTATTAAAATGAACACTGCATTAGAAATAGAACTTTTTTATGGCTACATTTAACAAAAAAACATGAACACTGCATTTAGACAGAGAAATTTATTCTGGCTACATTTAACTATTAAACATGAAAACTGCATTCAGACAGAAAACTTTATTCTGGCTACATTTAACTAATAAACATGAACGCTGCATTCAAACAGAGATCTTTATTCTGGTACATTTACCTATAAACATGAACACTGCATTCAGACATAAACATTTATTCTGGCTACATTTAACTAAAAAACATGAATGCTGCATTCAGACAGAGATCTTTATTCTGGCTACATTTAAATATTAAACATGCGCTGCATTCAGACAGAGACCTTTATTCTGGCTACATTTAACTATTAAACATGAAAACTGCATTAAGAAAAAGTCATTTATTCTGGCTACATTTAACCTAAAACATGAATGCTGCATTCAGACAGAGACCTTTATTTTGGCTAAATTTAACTATTAAACATGAAAGCTTAATTAAGAAAAAAAGACATCTTTTGGCTACATTTAAAATAAAAAACATGAATACTGCATTCAGACAGAGACCTTTATTCTGGCTACATTTAACTATTAAACATGAACACTGCATTCAGACAGAAACTTTATTCTGGCTACATTTAACTATTAAACATGAAAGCTGCATTCAATCAGAAGCCTTTATTCTGGCTACATTTAACTATAAACATGAACGCTGCATTCAGACAGAAACATTTATTCTGGCTACATTTAACTAAAAAACATGAATGCTGCATTCAGACAGAGATCTTTATTCTGGCTACATTTAATTATTAAACATGAACACTGCATTCAGACAGAGAACTTTATTTTGGCTACATTTAACTTAAAGTCATGAATGCTGCATTCAGACAGAGACCTTTATTCTGGCTACATTTAACTATTAAACATGAACCCTGCATTAAAACGGAGACCTTTATTCTGGCTACATTTAACAAAAAAACATGAACACTGCATTCAGACAGAGACCTTTATTCTGGCTACATTTAACTATCAAACATGAACACTGCATTAGAAAAAGAACTATATTCTGGCTACATTTAACAAAAAAACATGAACACTGCATTCAGACAGAGACCTTTATTCTGGCTACATTTAACTATTAAACATGAACTTTTCATTTAAACAGAGAACTTTATTTTGGCTACATTTAACATAAAAAACATGAACACTGCATTCAGACAGAGAACTTTATTCTGGCTACATTTAACTATTAAACATTAACGCTGCATTGAGACAGGAACTTTATTCTGGCTACATTTAACTATTAAACATGAACACTGCATTCAGACAGAGACCTTTATTCTGGCTACATTTAACTATTAAACATGAACACTGCATTAGAAAGAGAACTTTATTCTGGCTACATTTAACAAAAAAACATGAATACTGCATTCAGACAGAGACCTTTATTCTGGCTACATTTAACTATTAAACATGAACTCTTCAATTAAACAGAGAACTTTATTTTGGCTACATTTAACATAACAAACATGAACAACTGCATTCAGACAGGGAACTTTATTTTGGCTACATTTAACTATTAAACATGAACACTGCATTCAGAGAGAGACCTTTATTCTGGCTACATTTAACTATTAAACATGAACACTGCATTTAGAAAGAGAACTTTATTCTGGCTACATTTCCCAAAAAAAACATGAATACTGCATTCAGACAGAGAACTTTATTCTGGCTACATTTAACAAAAAAAAACATGAACGCTCATTCAGACAGAGACTTTTATTCTGGCTACATTTAACTATTAAACATGAACGCTGCATTCAGACAGAGACATTTATTCTGGCTACATTTAACTAAAAACATGAATACTGCATTTTGACAGAGAACTTTATTCTGGCTACATTTAACAAAAAAAACATGAACACTGCATTCTGAAAGAGAATTTTTATTCTGGCTACATTTAACATAAAACATGAATACTGCATTCAGACAGAGACCTTTATTCTGGCTACATTTAACTATTAAATATGAACTTTTCATTTAAACAGAGAACTTTATTTTGGCTACATTTAACATAAAAACATGAACACTGCATTCAGACAGAGAACTTTATTCTGGCTACATTTAACTATTAAATAAGAACTTTTCATTTAAACAGAGAACTTTATTTTGGCTACATTTAACATAAAAAACATGAACACTGCATTCAGACAGAGAACTTTATTCTGGCTACATTTAACCTAAAACATGAATGCTGCATTCAGACAGAGACCTTTATTCTATCTACATTTAACTATTAAACATGAACACTGCATTAGAAATAGAATTTTATTCTGGCTACATTTAAAAAAAAAACATGAATACTGCATTCAGACAGAGAACTTTATTTTGGCTACATTTACCAAAAAAAAACATGAACGCTCATTCAAAAAGAGTCCTTTATTCTGGCTACATTTTACTATTAAACATGAACGCTGCATTCAGACAGAGACATTTATTCTGGCTACATTTAACCTAAAAAACATGAATACTGCATTTAGACAGAGATCTTTATTCTGGCTACATTTAACAAAAAAAAACATGAACACTGCATTCTGAAAGAGAATTTATTTTGGCTACATTTAACAAAAAACTTGAATACTGCATTCAGATAGAGACCTTTATTCTGCTTTTTTAACTATTAAACATGAACGCTGCATTCAGACTAAGATATTTATTCTGGCTACATTTACCTATTAAACATGAACGCTGCATTCAGACAGAGAACTTTATTCTGGCTACATTAAACTAATAAACATGAACGCTGCAATTAGACAAAGAACATTATTTTGACTACATTTAACTATTAAACATGAAGGCTGCATTCAGACAGAGACCTTTATTCTGGCTACATTTAACTATTAAACATGAAAGATGCTTTCAGACAGAGAACTTTATTCTGGCTACATTTAACTATTAAACATGAATACTGCATTTTGACAGAGACCTTTATTCTAGCTACATTTAACTATTAAACATAATCACTGCATTAGACAGAGGTCCATATTCTGGCTACATTTAACAAAATTAACATGAACTCTGCATTCAGACAGAGAACTTTATTTGGCTACATTTAACTATTAAACATGAACACTGCATTTAGACAGATAACTTTATTTTGGCTACATTTAAGATAAAAAACATGAACACTGCATTGAGACAGAGACCTTTATTCTGGCTACATTTAACTATTAAACATTAACACTGCATTAGAAAGAGAACTTTATTCTGGCTACATTTAACAAAAAACATGAACACTGCATTCAGACAGAGACCTTTATTCTGGCTACATTTAACTGTTAAACATGAACACTGCATTCAGACAGAGACCTTTATTCTGGCTACATTTAACAAAAAAACATGAACAATGCATTCAGACAGAGACCTTTATTCTAGCTACATTTAACAAAAAAACTTGAATACTGCATTCAGACAGAGACCTTTATTCTGGCTACATTTAACTATTAAACATGAACACTGCATTCAGACAGAGACCTTTATTCTGGCTACATTTAACTATCAAACATGAACACTGCATTAGAAAAGAAATTTATTCTGGCTACATTTAAGGATAAAAAACATAAACACTGCATTCAGACAGAGAACTTTATTCTGGCTACATTTAATTATCAAACATGAACCCTGCATTCAGACAGAGAACTTTATTCTGGCTACATTTAATTTAAAGTCATGAATGCTGCATTCAGACAGAGACCATTATTCTGGCTACATTTAAGTATTAAACGTGAACACTGCATGTAGAAATGGAACTTTATTATAACTACATTTAACAAAAAGAACATGAACACTGCATTCAAACAGAGACCTTTATTCTGTCTACATTTAACTATTAAATATGAACTCTTCAATTAAACAGAGAACTTTATTTTGGCTACATTTAACATAACAAATATGAACAACGCATTCAGACAGAGAACTTTATTCTGGCTACATTTAACAAAAAACTTGAATACTGCATTCAGATAGAGACCTTTATTCTGGCTACATTTAACTATTAAACATGAACACTGCATTCAGAGAGAGACCTTTATTCTGGCTACATTTAACTATTAAAAATGAACTCTTCATTTAAACAGAGAACTTTTTTTTGGCTACATTTAACTATTAAAGATGAACGCTGCATTTAGACAGAGACCTTTATTCTGGCTACATTTAACTATTAAACATAAACACTGCATTCAGACAGAGACCTTTATTCTGGCTACATTTAACAAAAAAAACATGAATGCTGCTTTCAGACAGAGATCTTTATTCTGGCCACATTTAACTATTAAACATGAACACTGCATTCAGACAGAGACCTTTATTCTGGCTACATTTAACTATTAAACATGAACACTGCATGTAGAAATAGAATTTTATTATGGCTACATTTAACAAAAAAAAAAAAAGATGAACTTTGCATTCAGACAGAGACCTTTATTCTGTCTACACTTAACTATTAAATATGAACTCTTCATTTAAACAGAGACCTTTATTCTGGCTACATTTAACTATTAAACATTAACACTACCTTTAAACAGAGAACTTTATTCTGGCTACATTTAAAAAAAAAACATGAACACTGCATTCAGACAAAGACTTTATTCTGGCTACATTTATCAAAAAAACTTGAATACTGCATTCAGATAGAGATCTTTATTCTGGCTACATTTAACTATTAAACATGAACACTGCATGTAGAAATAGAACTTTATTCTGGCTACATTTAACAAAAAAAAACATGAACACTGCATTCAGACAGAGACCTTTATTCTGGCTACATTTAACTAAAACATGAACACTGCATTAAGACAGAGAACTTTATTTGGCTACATTTAACCTAAAGACATAAATGCTGCATTTAGAAAGATACCTTTATTCTGGCTTTATTTAATTATTAAACATGAACACTGCATTCAGACAGAGACCTTTATTCTGGCTACATTTAACTATTAAACATGAAAGCTGCATTCAGACAGAGACCTTTATTCCGGCTACATTTAACAAAAAAACATGAACAATGCATTCAGACAGAGACCTTTATTCTGGCTACATTTAACTAAAAAACTTGAATACTGCATTCAGACAGAGACCTTTATTCTGGCTACATTTAACTATTAAACATGAACACTGCATTAGAAATAGAACTTTATTCTGGCTACATTTAACAAAAAAACATGAATTCTGCATTCAGACAGAGACCTTTATTCTGTCTACATTTAACTATTAAACATGAACTCTTCATTTAAACAGAGAACGTTATTTTGGCTACATTTAACTATTAAAGATGAACGCTGCATTCAAACAGAGAACTTTATTCTGGCTACATTTAACTATTAAACATGAACGCTGCATTCAGACAGATACATTTATTCTGGCTACATTTAACTATTAAATATGAACTCTGCATTTAAACAAAGAACTTTATTTTGGCTACATTTAACATAAAACTTGAATACTGCATTCAGATAGAGGCCTTTATTCTGGCTACATTTAACTATCAAACATAAACACTGCATGTAGAAAAAGAACTATATTATGGCTACATTTAACAAAAATAAACATGAACACTGCATTCAGACAGAGACCATTATTCTGTCTACATTTAACTATTAAATATGAACTTTTCATTTAAAAAGAGAACTTTATTTTGGCTACATTTAACATAAAAACATGAATGCTGCATTCAGACAGAGACCTTTATTCTATCTACATTTAATTATTAAACATGAACCCTGCATTCAGACAGAGAACTTTATTTTGGCTACATTTAACTTAAAGTCATGAATGCTGCATTCAGACAGAGACCTTTATTCTGTCTACATTTAACTATTAAATATGAACTCTTCATTTAAACAGAGAACTTTATTCTGGCTACATTTAACTATTAAACATCAACTCTGCATTCAGACAGAGACCTTTATTCTGTCTACATTTAACTATTAAACATGAACACTGCATTAGAAATAGAACTTTATTCTGGCTACATTTACCAAAAAAAACATGAATACTGCCTTCAGACAGAGAACTTTATTCTGGCTACATTTAACAAAAAAAACCTGAACGCTCATTCAAACAGAGACCTTTATTCTGGCTACATTTTACTATTAAACATGAACGCTGCATTCAGACAGAGACATTTATTCTGGCTACATTTAACATAAAAACATGAATACTGCATTTTGACAGAGAACTTTATTCTGGCTACATTTAACAAAAAAAACCTGAAACTGCATTCTGAAAGAGAATTTATTCTAGCTACATTTAGCAAAAAACTTGAATACTGCATTCAGATAGAGACCTTTATTCTGGCTACATTTAACTATTAAATATGAACTTTTCATTTAAACAGAGAACTTTATTTTGGCTACATTTAACATAAAAACATGAACACTGCATTCAGACAGAGAACTTTATTCTGGCTACATTTAACTATTAAATAAGAACTTTTCATTTAAACAGAGAACTTTATTTTGGCTACATTTAACATAAAAAACATGAACACTGCATTCAGACAGAGAACTTTATTCTGGCTACATTTAACCTAAAGACATGAATGCTGCATTTAGACAGAGACCTATATTCTATCTACATTTAATTATTAAACATGAACCCTGCATTCAGACAGAGACTTTATTCTGGCTACATTTAACTATTAAATATTAACTCTTCATTTAAACAGAGAACTTTATTTTGGCTACATTTAACTATTAAAGATGAACGCTACATTTAGACAGAGACCTTTATTCTGGCTACATTTAACTATTAAACATGAACGCTGCATTCAGACAGAGGTATTTTGTCTCGCTACATTTAACATAAAAACTTGAATACTGCATTCAGACAAAGACCTTTATTCTGCCTACATTTAACTGTTAAACAAGAACACAGCATTTAAACAAAGAACTTTATTCTGGCTATATTTAACGTAAAACGTTAATATTGCATTCAGACAGAGATTTCCATTCTGGCTCAATTTAACTTAAAAACATGAACGCAGCATTCAGGCAAGTACATTTGTTTTGCTACATTTAACCTAAAAACATGAACACTGTATTTAGACAGAGAACTTTATCTTGGCTACATTTAACAAAAAAACAACCTCAACTCTGCATTCAGACAGAGAACTTTATTTTGGCTACATTTAACTATTAAAGATGAACGCTGTATTCAAACGGAGAACTTTATTCTGGCTATATTTATATATTTAACATGAACTCTGCAGTTAGAGAGAAAATTTATTCTGCCTACATTTGACAATTTTAAATAAACGCTGCATTCAGACAGAGACATTTATTTTGGCTACATTTAACCTAAAAACATGAATGCTGCTTTCAAACAGAGATCTTTTTTCTGGCTACCTTTTACTATTAAACAAGAACAATGCATTGAGACAGAGACCGTTATTCTGGCTACATTTAACTATTAAAAATGAACACTGTATGTAGAAATAGAACTTTTTTATGGCTACATTTAACAAAAAAACATGAACACTGCATTTAGACAGAGAAATTTATTCTGGCTACATTTAACTATTAGACATGAAAACTGCATTCAGACAGAAAACTTTATTCTGGCTATATTTATCTAATAAACCTGAACGCTGAATTCAAACAGAGATCTTCATTCTGTGTACATTTACCTATAAACATGAACACTGCATTCAGACATAAACATTTATTATGGCTACACTTAGCCTAAAAACATGAATGCTGCATTCAGACAGAGATCTTTATTATGGCTACATTTAAATATTAAATATGCGCTGCATTCAGACGGCGACCTTTATTCTGGCTACATTTAACTATTAAACATGAAAACTGAATTAAGAAAAAGTCATTTATTCTGGCTACATTTAGCCTAAAAACATGAATGCTGCATTCAGACAGCGACCTTTATTTTGGCTAAATTTAACTATTAAACATGAAAGCTTAATTAAGAAAAAGACATCTTTTTGGCTACATTGAAAATAAAAACTTGAATACTGCATTCAGACAGAAAACTTTATTCTGGCTATATTTAACTATTAAACCTGAAAGCTGAATTCAATCAGAAGCCTTCATTCTGGCTACATTTACCTATAAACATGAACGCTGCATTCAGACAGAAACATTTATTCTGGCTATATTTAGCCTAAAAACATGAATGCTGCATTCAGACAGAGATCTTTATTCAATCTACATTTAATTATTAAACATGAACTTTGCATTCAGACAGAGAACTTTATTTTCGCTACAGTTAACTTAAAGTCATGAATGCTGCATTCAGACAGAGACCTTCATTCTGTCTACATTTAACTATTAAATATGAATTCTTCATTTAAACAGAGAACTTTATTATGATTACATTTAACAAAAAAAACATCAACACTGCATTCAGACAGAGACCTTTATTCTGGCTACATTTAACTATCAAACATGAACACTGCATGTAGAAAAAGAAATATATTATGGCTAGATTTAAGGAAAAAAACATGAACACTGCATTCAGACAGAGACCTTTATTATGTCTACATTTAACTATTAAATATGAACTTTTCATTTAAACAGAGAACTTTATTTTGGCTACATTTAACATAAAAAACATGAACACTGTATTCAGACAGAGAACTTTATTCTTTCTACATTTAATTATTAAACATGAACCCTTCATTCAGACAGAGAACTTTATTCTCGCTACATTTAACTATTAAACATGAACACTGCATTCAGACAGAGACCTTTATTCTGGATACATATAACTATTAAACATGAACACTGCATGTAGAAATAGAACTTTATTATGGCTACATTTAACAAAAAACATGAATACTGCATTCAGACAGAGACCTTTATTCTGTCTACATTTAACTATTAAATATGAACTCTTCAATTAAACAGAGAACTTTATTTTGGCTACATTTAACATAACAAACATGAACAACGCATTCAGACAGGGAACTTTATTTTGGCTACATTTAACTATTAAACATGAGCACTGCATTCAGAGAGAGACCTTTATTCTGGCTACATTTAACTATTAAACATGAACACTGCATGTAGAAATAGAACTTTATTCTGGCTACATTTCCCAAAAAAAACATGAATACTGCATTCAGACAGAGAACTTTATTCTGGCTACATTTAACAAAAAAAAACCTGAACGCTCATTCAAACAGAGACTTTTATTCTGGCTACATTTTACTATTAAACATGAACGCTCCATTCAGCCAGAGACATTTATTCTGGCTACATTTAACCTAAAAACATGAATACTGCCTTTTGACAGAGAACTTTATTCTGGCTACTTTTAACAAAAAAAACCTGAACACAGCATTCTGAAAGAGAATTTTTATTTTGGCTACATTTAACATAAAACTTGAATACCGCATTCAGATATAGGCCTTTATTCTTGCTACATTTAACTATTAAATAAGAACTTTTCATTTAAACAGAGAACTTTATTTTGGCTACATTTAACATAAAAAACATGAACACTGCATTCAGACAGAGAACTTTATTCTGGCTACATTTAACTATTAAATAAGAACTTTTCATTTAAACAGAGAACTTTATTTTGGCTACATTTAACATAAAAAACATGAACACTGCATTCAGACAGAGAACTTTCTTCTGGCTACATTTAACCTAAAGACATGAATGCTGCATTCATACAGAGACCTTTATTCTATCTACATTTAACTATTAAACATGAACACTGCATGTAGAAATAGAATTTTATTCTGGCTACATTTACCAAAAAAAACATGAATACTGCATTCAGACAGAGAACTTCATTTTGACTACATTTAACAAAAAAAAACCTGAACGCTCATTCAAACAGAGACCTTTATTCTGGCTACATTTTACTATTAAACATGAACGCTCCATTCAGCCAGAGACATTTATTCTGGCTACATTTAACCTAAAAACATGAATACTGCCTTTAGACAGAGATCTTTATTCTGGCTACATTTAACAAAAAAAACCTGAACACTGCGTTCTGAAAGAGAATTTAATTTTGGCTACATTTTACAAAAAACTTGATTACTGCATTCAGATAGAGACCTTTATTCTGGTTTTTTTATCTATTAAACATGAACGCTGCATTCAGACTAAGATATTTATTCTGGCTACATTTACCTATTGAACATGAACGCTGCATTCAGACAGAGAACTTTATTCTGGTTACATTAAACTAATAAACATGAACGCTCCAATTAGACAAAGAACATTATTTTGACTACATTTAACTATTAAACATGAAGGCTGCATTCATACAGAGACCTTTATTCTGGCTACATTTAACTATTAAACATGAAAGATGCTTTCAGACAGAGAACTTTATTCTGACTACATTTAACTATTAGACATGAATACTGCATTTTGACAGAGACCTTTATTCTAGCTACAATTAACTATTAAACATAATCACTGCACTTAGACAGAGGTCCATATTCTGGCTAGATGTAACAAAATTAACATGAACACTACGTTCAGACAGAGAACTTTATATTGGCTACATTTAACTATTAAACCTGAACACTGCATTTAGACAGATAACTTTATTTTGTCTATATTTAAGATAAAAACATGAACACTTCATTGATACAGAGACCTTTATTCTGGCTACATTTAACTATTAAACATTAACACTGCATGTAGAAATAGAACTTTATTATGGCTACAATTAACAAAAAAACATGAACACTGCATTCAGACAGAGACCTTTATTCTGACTACATTTAACTGTTAAACATGAACACTGCATTCAGACAGAGACCTTTATTCTGGCTACATTTAACAAAAAAACGTGAACAATGCATTCAGACAGAGACCTTTATTCTAGCTACATTTAACAAAAACTTGAATACTGCATTCAGATAGAGACCTTTATTCTGGCTACATTTAACTATTAAACATGAACACTGCATTCAGACAGAGACCTTTATTCTGGCTACATTTAACTATCAAACATGAACACTGCATGTAGAAAAAGAAATATATTATGGCTAGATTTAAGGAGAAAAACATAAACACTGCATTCAGACAGAGAACTTTATTCTATCTACATTTAATTATCAAACATGAACCCTTCATTCAGACAGAGAACTTTATTCTCGCTACAGTTAATTTAAAGTCATGAATGCTGCATTCAGACAGAGACCATTATTCTGAATACATTTAACTATTGAACATGAACACTGCATGTAGAAATAGAACTTTATTAAGGCTACATTTAACAAAAATGAACATGAACACTGCATTCAGACATAGACCTTTATTCTGTCTACATTTAACTATTAAATATGAACTCTTCAATTAAACAGAGAACTTGATTTTGGCTACATTTAACATAACAAACATGAACAACGCATTCAGACAGAGAACTTTATTCTGGCTACATTTAACAAAAAACTTGAATACTGCATTCAGATAGAGACCTTTATTCTGGCTACATTTAACTATTAAACATGAACACTGCATTCAGAGAGAGACCTTTATTCTGGCTACATTTAACTATTAAAAATGAACTCTTCATTTAAACAGAGAACTTTTTTTTGGCCACATTTAACTATTAAAGATGAACGCTGCATTTAGACAGAGACCTTTATTCTGGCTACATTTAACTATTAAACATAAACACTGCATTCAGACAGAGACCTTTATTCTGGCTACATTTAACAAAAAAAGCATGAATGCTGCTTTCAGACAGAGATCTTCATTCTGGCCACATTTAACTATTAGACATGAAAACTGAATTCATACAGAGACCTTTATTCTGGCTACATTTAACTATTAAACATGAACACTGCATGTAGAAATAGAATTTTATTATGGCTACATTTAACAAAAAAAAAAAGATGAACTTTGCATTCAGACAGAGACCTTTATTCTGTCTACACTTAACTATTAAATATGAACTCTTCATTTAAACAGAGACCTTTATTCTGGCTACATTTAACTATTAAACATTAACACTGCCTTTAGAGAGAGAACTTTATTTTGGCTATATTTAAGAAAAAAAGCATGAACACTGCATTCAGACAAAGACTTTATTCTAGCTACAATTATCAAAAAACTTGAATACTGCATTCAGATAGAGATCTTTATTCTGGCTACATTTAACTATTAAACATGAACACTGCATGTAGAAATAGAACTTTAATATGGCTACATTTAACAAAAAAAACATGAACACTGCATTGAGACAGAGACCTTTATTCTGTCTACATTTACCTAAAGACATGAACACTGCATTTTGACAGAGAACTTAATTTGGCTACATTTAACCTAAAGACATAAATGCTGCATTTAGAAAGATACCTTTATTCTGTCTTTATTTAATTATTAAACATGAACACTGCATTCAGACAGTGACCTTTATTCTGACTACATTTAACTGTTAAACATGAACACTGCATTCAGACAGAGACCTTTATTCTGGCTACATTTAACAAAAAAACATGAACAATGCATTCAGACAGAGACCTCTATTCTAGCTACATTTAACAAAAAAACTTGAATACTGCATTCAGACAGAGACCTTTATTCTGGCTACATTTAACTATTAAACATGAACACTGCATGTAGAAATAGAACTTTATTATGGGTACATTTAACAAAAAAACATGAATTCTGCATTCAGACAGAGACCTTTATTCTGTCTACATTTAACTATTAAATATGAACTCTTCATTTAAACAGAGAACGTTATTTTGGATACATTTAACTATTAAAGATGAACGCTGTATTCAAACAGAGAACTTTATTCTGTCTACATTTGACTATTAAACATGAACGCTGCATTCAGACAGATACATTTATTCTGGCTACATTTATCTATTAAATATGAACTCTTCATTTAAACAAAGAACTTTATTTTGGCTACATTTAACATAAAACTTGAATACCGCATTCAGATATAGGCCTTTATTCTGGCTACATTTAACTATCAAACATAAACACTGTATGTAGAAAAAGAACTATATTATGGCTAGATTTAACAAAAATAAACATGAACACTGCATTCAGACAGAGACCATTATTATGTCTACATTTAACTATTAAATATGAACTTTTCATTTAAAAAGAGAACTTTATTTTGGCTACATTTAACATAAAAACATGAATGCTGCATTCAGACAGAGACCTTTATTCTATCTACATTTAATTATTAAACATGAACCCTGCATTCAGACAGAGAACTTTATTTTCGCTACAGTTAACTTAAAGTCATGAATGCTGCATTCAGACAGAGACCTTCATTCTGTCTACATTTAACTATTAAATATGAACTCTTCATTTAAACAGAGAACTTTATTATGGCTACATTTAACAAAAAAAACATGAACACTGCATTCAGAGAGAGACCTTTATTCTGGCTACATTTAACTATTAAACATGAACACTGCATGTAGAAATAGAACTTTATTCTGGCTACATTTACCAAAAAAAACATGAATACTGCATTCAGACAGAGAACTTTATTCTGGCTACATTTAACAAAAAAAAAACCTGAACGCTCATTCAAACAGAGACCTTTATTCTGGCTACATTTTACTATTAAACATGAACGCTGCATTCAGCCAGAGACATTTATTCTGGCTACATCTAACCTAAAAACATGAATACTGCCTTTTGACAGAGAACTTTATTCTGTCTACATTTAACAAAAAAAACCTGAAACTGCATTCTGAAAGAGAATTTAATTTTGGCTACATTTAACATAAAACTTGAATACCGCATTCAGATATAGACCTTTATTCTGGCTACATTTAACTATTAAATAAGAACTTTTCATTTAAACAGAGAACTTTATTTTGGCTACATTTAACATAAAAAACATGAACACTGCATTCAGACAGAGAACTTTATTCTGGCTACATTTAACTATTAAATAAGAACTTTTCATTTAAACAGAGAACTTTATTTTGGCTACATTTAACATAAAAAACATGAACACTGCATTCAGACAGAGAACTTTCTTCTGGCTACATTTAACCTAAAGACATGAATGCTGCATTTAGACAGAGACCTATATTCTATCTACATTTAATTATTAAACATGAACCCTGCATTCAGACAGAGACTTTATTCTGGCTACATTTAACTATTAAATATTAACTCTTCATTTAAACAGAGAACTTTATTTTGGCTACATTTAACTATTAAAGATGAACGCTGCATTTAGACAGAGACCTTTATTCTGGCTACATTTAACTATTAAACATGAACGCTGCATTCAGACAGAGGTATTTTGTCTGGCTACATTTAACATAAAAACTTGAATACTGCATTCAGACAAAGACCTTTATTCTGCCTACATTTAACTGTTAAACAAGAACACAGCATTTAAACAAAGAACTTTATTCTGGCTATATTTAACGTAAAACGTTAATATTGCATTCAGACAGAGATTTCCATTCTGGCTCAATTTAACTTAAAAACATGAACGCAGCATTCAGGCAAGTACATTTGTTTTGCTACATTTAACCTAAAAACATGAACACTGTATTTAGACAGAGAACTTTATCTTGGCTACATTTAACAAAAAAACAACCTCAACTCTGCATTCAGACAGAGAACTTTATTTTGGCTACATTTAACTATTAAAGATGAACGCTGTATTCAAACGGAGAACTTTATTCTGGCTATATTTATATATTTAACATGAACTCTGCAGTTAGAGAGAAAATTTATTCTGCCTACATTTGACAATTTTAAATAAACGCTGCATTCAGACAGAGACATTTATTTTGGCTACATTTAACCTAAAAACATGAATGCTGCTTTCAAACAGAGATCTTTCTTCTGGCTACCTTTTACTATTAAACAAGAACAATGCATTGAGACAGAGACCGTTATTCTGGCTACATTTAACTATTAAAAATGAACACTGTATGTAGAAATAGAACTTTTTTATGGCTACATTTAACAAAAAACATGAACACTGCATTTAGACAGAGAAATTTATTCTGGCTACATTTAACTATTAGACATGAAAACTGCATTCAGACAGAAAACTTTATTCTGGCTATATTTATCTAATAAACCTGAACGCTGAATTCAAACAGAGATCTTCATTCTGTGTACATTTACCTATAAACATGAACACTGCATTCAGACATAAACATTTATTATGGCTACACTTAGCCTAAAAACATGAATGCTGCATTCAGACAGAGATCTTTATTATGGCTACATTTAAATATTAAATATGCGCTGCATTCAGACGGCGACCTTTATTCTGGCTACATTTAACTATTAAACATGAAAACTGAATTAAGAAAAAGTCATTTATTCTGGCTACACTTAGCCTAAAAACATGAATGCTGCATTCAGACAGCGACCTTTATTTTGGCTAAATTTAACTATTAAACATGAAAGCTTAATTAAGAAAAAGACATCTTTTTGGCTACATTGAAAATAAAAACTTGAATACTGCATTCAGACAGAGACCTTTATTCTAGCTACATTTAACTATTAGACATGAACACTGCATTCAGACAGAAAACTTTATTCTGGCTATATTTAACTATTAAACCTGAAAGCTGAATTCAATCAGAAGCCTTCATTCTGGCTACATTTACCTATAAACATGAACGCTGCATTCAGACAGAAACATTTATTCTGGCTATATTTAGCCTAAAAACATGAATGCTGCATTCAGACAGAGATCTTTATTCAATCTACATTTAATTATTAAACATGAACTTTGCATTCAGACAGAGAACTTTATTTTCGCTACAGTTAACTTAAAGTCATGAATGCTGCATTCAGACAGAGACCTTCATTCTGTCTACATTTAACTATTAAATATGAATTCTTCATTTAAACAGAGAACTTTATTATGATTACATTTAACAAAAAAAACATCAACACTGCATTCAGACAGAGACCTTTATTCTGGCTACATTTAACTATCAAACATGAACACTGCATGTAGAAAAAGAAATATATTATGGCTAGATTTAAGGAAAAAAACATGAACACTGCATTCAGACAGAGACCTTTATTATGTCTACATTTAACTATTAAATATGAACTTTTCATTTAAACAGAGAACTTTATTTTGGCTACATTTAACATAAAAAACATGAACACTGTATTCAGACAGAGAACTTTATTCTTTCTACATTTAATTATTAAACATGAACCCTTCATTCAGACAGAGAACTTTATTCTCGCTACATTTAACTATTAAACATGAACACTGCATTCAGACAGAGACCTTTATTCTGGATACATATAACTATTAAACATGAACACTGCATGTAGAAATAGAACTTTATTATGGCTACATTTAACAAAAAAACATGAATACTGCATTCAGACAGAGACCTTTATTCTGTCTACATTTAACTATTAAATATGAACTCTTCAATTAAACAGAGAACTTTATTTTGGCTACATTTAACATAACAAACATGAACAACGCATTCAGACAGGGAACTTTATTTTGGCTACATTTAACTATTAAACATGAGCACTGCATTCAGAGAGAGACCTTTATTCTGGCTACATTTAATTATTAAACATGAACACTGCATGTAGAAATAGAACTTTATTCTGGCTACATTTCCCAAAAAAAACATGAATACTGCATTCAGACAGAGAACTTTATTCTGGCTACATTTAACAAAAAAAAACCTGAACGCTCATTCAAACAGAGACTTTTATTCTGGCTACATTTTACTATTAAACATGAACGCTCCATTCAGCCAGAGACATTTATTCTGGCTACATTTAACCTAAAAACATGAATACTGCCTTTTGACAGAGAACTTTATTCTGGCTACTTTTAACAAAAAAAACCTGAACACAGCATTCTGAAAGAGAATTTTTATTTTGGCTACATTTAACATAAAACTTGAATACCGCATTCAGATATAGGCCTTTATTCTTGCTACATTTAACTATTAAATAAGAACTTTTCATTTAAACAGAGAACTTTATTTTGGCTACATTTAACATAAAAAACATGAACACTGCATTCAGACAGAGAACTTTATTCTGGCTACATTTAACTATTAAATAAGAACTTTTCATTTAAACAGAGAACTTTATTTTGGCTACATTTAACATAAAAAACATGAACACTGCATTCAGACAGAGAACTTTCTTCTGGCTACATTTAACCTAAAGACATGAATGCTGCATTCATACAGAGACCTTTATTCTATCTACATTTAACTATTAAACATGAACACTGCATGTAGAAATAGAATTTTATTCTGGCTACATTTACCAAAAAAAACATGAATACTGCATTCAGACAGAGAACTTCATTTTGACTACATTTAACAAAAAAAAACCTGAACGCTCATTCAAACAGAGACCTTTATTCTGGCTACATTTTACTATTAAACATGAACGCTCCATTCAGCCAGAGACATTTATTCTGGCTACATTTAACCTAAAAACATGAATACTGCCTTTAGACAGAGATCTTTATTCTGGCTACATTTAACAAAAAAAACCTGAACACTGCGTTCTGAAAGAGAATTTAATTTTGGCTACATTTAACAAAAAACTTGATTACTGCATTCAGATAGAGACCTTTATTCTGGTTTTTTTATCTATTAAACATGAACGCTGCATTCAGACTAAGATATTTATTCTGGCTACATTTACCTATTGAACATGAACGCTGCATTCAGACAGAGAACTTTATTCTGGTTACATTAAACTAATAAACATGAACGCTCCAATTAGACAAAGAACATTATTTTGACTACATTTAACTATTAAACATGAAGGCTGCATTCAGACAGAGAACTTTATTCTGACTACATTTAACTATTAGACATGAATACTGCATTTTGACAGAGACCTTTATTCTAGCTACAATTAACTATTAAACATAATCACTGCACTTAGACAGAGGTCCATTTTCTGGCTAGATGTAACAAAATTAACATGAACACTACTTTCAGACAGAGAACTTTATATTGGCTACATTTAACTATTAAACCTGAACACTGCATTTAGACAGATAACTTTATTTTGTCTATATTTAAGATAAAAACATGAACACTTCATTGATACAGAGACCTTTATTCTGGCTACATTTAACTATTAAACATTAACACTGCATGTAGAAATAGAACTTTATTATGGCTACAATTAACAAAAAACATGAACACTGCATTCAGACAGAGACCTTTATTCTTACTACATTTAACTGTTAAACATGAACACTGCATTCAGACAGAGACCTTTATTCTGGCTACATTTAACAAAAAAACGTGAACAATGCATTCAGACAGAGACCTTTATTCTAGCTACATTTAACAAAAAACTTGAATACTGCATTCAGATAGAGACCTTTATTCTGGCTACATTTAACTATTAAACATGAACACTGCATTCAGACAGAGACCTTTATTCTGGCTACATTTAACTATCAAACATGAACACTGCATGTAGAAAAAGAAATATATTATGGCTAGATTTAAGGAGAAAAACATAAACACTGCATTCAGACAGAGAACTTTATTCTATCTACATTTAATTATCAAACATGAACCCTTCATTCAGACAGAGAACTTTATTCTCGCTACAGTTAATTTAAAGTCATGAATGCTGCATTCAGACAGAGACCATTATTCTGGCTACATTTAACTATTAAACATGAACACTGCATTCAGACAGAGACCTTTATTCTGAATACATTTAACTATTGAACATGAACACTGCATGTAGAAATAGAACTTTATTAAGGCTACATTTAACAAAAATAAACATGAACACTGCATTCAGACATAGACCTTTATTCTGTCTACATTTAACTATTAAATATGAACTCTTCAATTAAACAGAGAACTTGATTTTGGCTACATTTAACATAACAAACATGAACAACGCATTCAGACAGAGAACTTTATTCTGGCTACATTTAACAAAAAACTTGAATACTGCATTCAGATAGAGACCTTTATTCTGGCTACATTTAACTATTAAACATGAACACTGCATTCAGAGAGAGACCTTTATTCTGGCTACATTTAACTATTAAAAATGAACTCTTCATTTAAACAGAGAACTTTTTTTTGGCCACATTTAACTATTAAAGATGAACACTGCATTCAGACAGAGACCTTTATTCCGGCTACATTTAACAAAAAAAGCATGAATGCTGCTTTCAGACAGAGATCTTCATTCTGGCCACATTTAACTATTAGACATGAAAACTGAATTCATACAGAGACCTTTATTCTGGCTACATTTAACTATTAAACATGAACACTGCATGTAGAAATAGAACTTTAATATGGCTACATTTAACAAAAAAAACATGAACACTGCATTGAGACAGAGACCTTTATTCTGTCTACATTTACCTAAAGACATGAACACTGCATTTTGACAGAGAACTTTATTTGGCTACATTTAACCTAAAGACATAAATGCTGCATTTAGACAGATACCTTTATTCTGTCTTTATTTAATTATTAAACATGAACCCTGCATTCAGACAGAGAACTTTACTCTCGCTACAGTTAATTTAAAGTCATGAATGCTGCATTCAGACAGAGATCTTTATTCTTTCCACATTTAACTATTAAATATGATCTCTTCATTTAAACAGAGAACTTTATTTAGGATACATTTAACTATTAAAGATGAACGCTGTATTCTAACAGAGAACTTTATTCTGGCTACATTTATGTATTGAACATGAAGACTACATTTCGACAGAAACTTTTATTCTGGCTACATTTAACTATTAAATATGAACACTGCAGGTAGAAATAGAACTTTATTATTGCTATATTTAACAAAAAAAAAAACATGAACACTGCATTCAGACAGTGACCTTTATTCTGACTACATTTAACTGTTAAACATGAACACTGCATTCAGACAGAGACCTTTATTCTGGCTACATTTAACAAAAAAACATGAACAATGCATTCAGACAGAGACCTCTATTCTAGCTACATTTAACAAAAAAACTTGAATACTGCATTCAGACAGAGACCTTTATTCTGGCTACATTTAACTATTAAACATGAACACTGCATGTAGAAATAGAACTTTATTATGGGTACATTTAACAAAAAAACATGAATTCTGCATTCAGACAGAGACCTTTATTCTGTCTACATTTAACTATTAAATATGAACTCTTCATTTAAACAGAGAACGTTATTTTGGATACATTTAACTATTAAAGATGAACGCTGTATTCAAACAGAGAACTTTATTCTGTCTACATTTGACTATTAAACATGAACGCTGCATTCAGACAGATACATTTATTCTGGCTACATTTATCTATTAAATATGAACTCTTCATTTAAACAAAGAACTTTATTTTGGCTACATTTAACATAAAACTTGAATACCGCATTCAGATATAGGCCTTTATTCTGGCTACATTTAACTATCAAACATAAACACTGTATGTAGAAAAAGAACTATATTATGGCTAGATTTAACAAAATAAACATGAACACTGCATTCAGACAGAGACCATTATTATGTCTACATTTAACTATTAAATATGAACTTTTCATTTAAAAAGAGAACTTTATTTTGGCTACATTTAACATAAAAACATGAATGCTGCATTCAGACAGAGACCTTTATTCTATCTACATTTAATTATTAAACATGAACCCTGCATTCAGACAGAGAACTTTATTTTCGCTACAGTTAACTTAAAGTCATGAATGCTGCATTCAGACAGAGACCTTCATTCTGTCTACATTTAACTATTAAATATGAACTCTTCATTTAAACAGAGAACTTTATTATGGCTACATTTAACAAAAAAAACATGAACACTGCATTCAGAGAGAGACCTTTATTCTGGCTACATTTAACTATTAAACATGAACACTGCATGTAGAAATAGAACTTTATTCTGGCTACATTTACCAAAAAAAACATGAATACTGCATTCAGACAGAGAACTTTATTCTGGCTACATTTAACAAAAAAAAAACCTGAACGCTCATTCAAACAGAGACCTTTATTCTGGCTACATTTTACTATTAAACATGAACGCTCCATTCAGCCAGAGACATTTATTCTGGCTACATCTAACCTAAAAACATGAATACTGCCTTTTGACAGAGAACTTTATTCTGTCTACATTTAACAAAAAAAACCTGAAACTGCATTCTGAAAGAGAATTTAATTTTGGCTACATTTAACATAAAACTTGAATACCGCATTCAGATATAGACCTTTATTCTGGCTACATTTAACTATTAACTAAGAACTTTTCATTTAAACAGAGAACTTTATTTTGGCTACATTTAACATAAAAAACATGAACACTGCATTCAGACAGAGAACTTTATTCTGGCTACATTTAACTATTAAATAAGAACTTTTCATTTAAACAGAGAACTTTATTTTGGCTACATTTAACATAAAAACATGAACACTGCATTCAGACAGAGAACTTTCTTCTGGCTACATTTAACCTAAAGACATGAATGCTGCATTTAGACAGAGACCTATATTCTATCTACATTTAATTATTAAACATGAACCCTGCATTCAGACAGAGACTTTATTCTGGCTACATTTAACTATTAAACATGTACACTGCATGTAGAAATAGAACTTTATTCTGGCTACATTTACAAAAAAAACATGAATACTGCATTCAGACAGAGAACTTCATTCTGGCTACATTTAACAAAAAAAAACCTGAACGCTCATTCAAACAGAGACCTTTATTCTGGCTACATTTTACTATTAAACATGAACGCTCCATTCAGCCAGAGACATTTATTCTGGCTACATTTAACCTAAAAACATGAATACTGCCTTTAGACAGAGATCTTTATTCTGGCTACATTTAACAAAAAAAACCTGAACACTGCATTCTGAAAGAGAATTTAATTTTGGCTACATTTAACAAAAAACTTGAATACTGCATTCAGATAGAGACCTTTATTCTGGTTTTTTTATCTATTAAACATGAACGCTGCATTCAGACTAACATATTTATTCTGGCTACATTTACCTATTAAACATGAACGCTGCATTCAGACAGAGAACTTTATTCTGGTTACATTAAACTAATAAAGATGAACGCTCCAATTAGACAAAGAACATTATTCTGACTACATTTAACTATTAGACATGAATACTGCATTTTGACAGAGACCTTTATTCTGGCTACATTTAACTATTAAACATGAAAGATGCTTTCAGACAGAGACCTTTATTCTGGGTACATTTAACTATTAAACATGAACACTGCATTCAGACAGATACTTTTATTCTGTCTACATTTAACTATTAAATTTGAACTCTTCATTCAGACAGAGACTTTTATTCTGGCTACATTTAACTATTAAACATGAAAATGCTTTCAGACAGAGACGTTTATTCTGGGTACATTTAACTATTAAACATTAGCACTGCATTCAGACAGAGAACTTTATTCTGACTACATTTAACTATTAGACATGAATACTGCATTTTGACAGAGACCTTTATTCTGGCTACAATTAACTATTAAACATGATCACTGCACTTAGACAGAGGTCCATATTCTGGCTAGATGTAACAAAATTAACATGAACACTACATTCAGACAGAGAACTTTATATTGGCTACATTTAACTATTAAACCTGAACACTGCATTTAGACAGATAACTTTATTTTGTTTATATTTAAGATAAAAACATGAACACTTCATTGATACAGAGACCTTTTTTCTGGCTACATTTGACATAAAAATATGAACGCTGTATTCATACAGAGACCTTTATTCTGTCTATATTTAACGTAAAAACATGAACACTGCATTCAGTCAGAGACCTTTTGTCTGACTACATTTGACATATAAACATGATCATTGTATTCAGACAGAGTCCTTTACACGAAGTTTATTTATTAAAAAAATAGTGTTGAAAGCGTATGAGATTCGTTATAAACTATTTCTCGGTCGATATGGTAAACATGATATAGCTGTTAAAAGTGTTATTTATGTTATTAAAACATAATCAAAGAAATCTCAAACATATTCACAGTGCTATTAAGCAATTACTGCACATGAAAGCTGTTTTTTCTAGGTGTTTAGAGATGAAATTTGCGCTACAGATATGTTTTCTACATCCGTTGTATCAGGTGTTCGAAGGTGAATTGTTGTTTTTTAAGTATTTTATTTACAGCAACGTTGTAAGTGACGTGACGTTACTGAATACAGCCAGATGTAACTTTGTTAAGCTTATATGTGGATGAACTTTCCATCAGCTACGTTCGTAAGTTTATTGTGCCTGTTTTACTGTTCATTGAACGGTTCGTTTAAGGATTGTCGTGAATTTTAGCTAAACACTCGAACATCGTTTAACAACTAACATTCACAAATATTCGTCGTGTGTACACAACTACTGTCAGCCACCAACACCATTTTATTTGTGTATAAGTTTCCACTGTTCTTGTGTTGACTAAAGTTGAACGGACGCTGTTCCTTCACGTCATCTGTAGCGTTTAATCTGACAGACCTCTCAGGTCATCCTTAGAGCTAATACGATAGAATTAATTTGTTCGATTTATCGGTTCAATACATAAAACCTTTTAAGAATTAGATTGAAGGTATAAATACGTGAAATAATAACATTACTAATAATTAAAAATCTTAATTATTTAAAAAAATATTCTATATTCTCTATTGAACCTAAAAAAGTACGTATGTATACATAACTATGTAATATCTAATTTTAACAATAATTAATTCAAAAACTTTACAATAAATATTCTTAATTCTCAACATGAAACAAATAATTCACAATATAAAACAAATAGGATCTATTTTCTTTTTTTTTTCTTGCACTTCAAAGTGTTCACTTTTTGTGAAAGTCCAGCATGGCAATGTGGTCAGTTCGCTCCATTCGTAATCTGGGTTCGAATCCTCATCATACCAAGCATACACTCGCACTTTCAATCGTAGAGGTGTTATATGTTTGGTCATTCCACTATTGGTTATAAAAAAGAATATTCCAACAGTTGGCTGTTGGAGGTGAGGACTGCCTCACCTCTGGCTTTACAATGATAAATTAAAATCGGCTAACGCAGAGAACCCTCGTTTAGCTTCCTGCGACATACGAAACAAACAAAGAATTTTCAAGAAAGAGATTTTTGAAAACGTGTATATTTTTAAGAGACAAAAAACTCAACCGAAATTAACTGATCCTTTTACAATTTTCAACCAAATTATCCTCGAAGAGAATAACAACCCCGAATAAAAACATTATTAGCTAATAAACCATCATTAATCATCACGACATCTTCCAAACTTCTAAAGGACGACGTTGTTGTCTCTGTCGTTTGATGTCCTCATCAACTCTTCTAATCCCACCTTCAGTCCATCTGCCAATGTCCTCGAGCCAAGAAACTCTTTGTTACCTTCATATATTTTTACTTTTATTCTAATTTTTATCGGCCTATCATTCAAATTAATTTTTCAAAAATAACACGTGTTTCCTACACATGTTCAGCTGTTCACTTCTTTCTCTTTGTACTTCCTATTAATGTCTCTTCAGTTTCACATCTTCTACTTACTTTATTGTTATATCAATATACAATTAAATGTAATTCAGTTGTTACTCCAACACATTCCTTCAGAATGTGTTTAACTGTTACATTACAGTGATATAGAAAGTACTAACACTTATGGAATTAACTACAACTACACATTAGGCCCTCACTCACAGCTACTTCGAACATTTAAATAAAAATGTGATATGATGTTGTTAGACCGCAGTAACCCCTATTTGGACACATAATTAGGATTCTGATATGGTGTTAGACTACAACAAACACTGTTTTGGACACTTAATTCGGATTGTGATATGATATTAAACTTCAATAACAATTATTTTGGACATATAGTTATGATGGTGATATGGTGTTACAACCCCAGTTTTGGATATGTAAATAGGATTGTGATACGGTGTTAGACTATAATAACCTCTGTTTTGGACCTTTAATTAGGACTTTGATACGGTGTTAGTCCACAATATGCACTCTCTTGCACATTTAATTAGGATTGTGATGTAGTGTTACACCATAATAACCCCACTTTTAGATGGGTAAATAGGATTCTGATATGGTGTTAGACTACAATATCTATTGTTTTGATCTTTTAATTACGATTGTGATATGGCGTTAGACCACAATAACGCCAGTTTTTGATACGTAAACTAGATTGTAATATGGTGTGTGATTACAATATACACTGTTTTGTACATTTAATTAAAATAGAGATATGGTGTTGGTACACAATAATCCCAGCTTCTGATATGTAAATAGGGTTTTCATATGTCGTTAAACCTCAATATCCAGTGTTACGGACATTTAATTACGGTTCCGATATGATATTAAATAACAACAGTTTTGGATATATAAACTGGATTGTGATATGGTGCTAGACCATAATATTCTCTGTTTGGACATTTAATTATGATTTCGATATGATATCAGGCCACAATATTACCAGTTTTGGATATGTAATTAGAATTGTGATATGGTGTTAGTTCACAATATCCACTATTTAGGACATTGAATTATGATTGTGATATGGTGTCACACCACAATAACACTAGTTTTGGATAGGATTGTGATATGTTGTTAAATCACAATATCCACTGTTTTTGACATTTAATTAGAATTGTGATATGGTGTCAGACCAAAATAATCCCTGTTTTGAATATCTAAATAGGATTGTGATATGGTGTTAACCCACAATTACTACTCTTTCCGACATATGATTAGGATTGTGATATGCTGTTATGCCACAATAACCCCAGTTTTGGATATGTAAATAGGAATGTGATATGGTGTTAGACTATAGTATCCAGTCTTTTACACATTTATTTAGTATTGTGGATTAGTGTTAGACCATATTAACCCCAGATTCTAGTAAGTAAATAGAATTGTGATATGTTGTTAAAATAGAATATCCACTGTTTTGGGCATTTATTTAGGACTCTGATATGGTGTTAGTCCACAATAACACCAAATAGGATTGTGATATTCTGTTCTACTACAATATCCACAGTTTTGGACATTTAATTAAAATTGTGATGTCAATACAGAATTTTTAGTAAAATATAACGAGAGACAACCGTTTACTTCAACATAGAAGTCTAAAAATCATAGAAATACAAGTAAGAACACAATGTGGCCGTTGTTTTTAAGGTAACCATGGTTTCTAGAAACGTATATTTGATATTTATTTTATATTACCTGTCAGCAAAACTTATTTCATGTAATAATACCTTAATCAAGAGATTAAAATCAAAACAACAATAGAACGTGTAACATACGTGTATACTGCTGCATATGTAACACATACAAACAAGCTATTTTTATAGCACGACAAATGTGGGGAAATCTAAATAGTGTTATCCACGGTAAGAATAGCTGAAAACAACATGTATGACTTTATTTTTTTATTTAAAATCTTTATGTTACGTTAATATATGTATTATATTCCTGTCAGTTTGACCTATTTATATTTACTTTTTTGCTCCCGCCATGACCAGGTGGGTTAAGGCTTTTGGTTCGTAATCTGAGGGTCGCGGGTTCGAATCCCCATTGCACCAAACATACTCACGTTTTCTGCCGTAGGGGCGTTATAATGTGATAGTCAACACCACTATTCGTTTGAAAAAGAGAACCCCAAGAGTTGGCGGTGGGTGGTGATAACTAGCTCTCTTCCCTCTAGTCTTACACTGCTAAATTAGGGACGGCTAGCGCAGATAGCCCTCGTGTACGTTTGCGCAAAATTCCAAAACAAATCTTTGCTTACGAATTATTTGGTAAATTAATTATCCAAGCTATTGGACAAAATGAAATATAATCAGTGTGTGTGTCTCTTAAAAACGCCTAAAGCCTGAAGGTGGTACTGATTATGTCTTACGATTGATAAACTATACAGATTGTGTTTCTGATAGAGAGTCATGATACAGTTAATAGAGATTGTGTTTCTGATAGAGAATCAATGATACACTTAATAGAGATTGTGTTTCTGACAGAGAATCAATGATACACTTAATAGAGATTGTGTTTCTGATAGAAAATCAATGATACACTTAATAGAGAAGGTGTTTCTGATAGAGAGTCATGATACAGTTAATAGAGATTGTGTTTCTGATAGAGAGTCATGATACACTTAATAGAGATTGTGTTTCTGACAGAGAATCAATGATACACTTAATAGAGATTGTGTTTCTGATAAAGAATCAATGATACACTTAATAGAGAAGGTGTTTCTGATAGAGAGTCATGATACAGTTAATAGAGATTGTGTTTCTGATAGAGAGTCATGATACAGTTAATAGAGATTGAGTTTCTGATAGAGAGTCATGATACAGTTAATAGAGATTGTGTTTCTGTCAGAGAATTAATGATACACTTAATAGAGATTGTGTTTTTGATAGAGAATCAATGATACACTTAATAGAGATTGTGTTTCTGACAGAGAATCAATGATACACTTAATAGAGATTGTGTTTCTGATAAAGAATCAATGATACACTTAATAGAAAAGGTGTTTCTGATAGAGAGTCATGATACAGTTAATAGAGATTGTGTTTCTGATAGAGAATCAATGATACACTTAATAGAGATTGTGTTTCTGATAGAGAGTCATGATACAGTTAATAGAGATTGTGTTTCTGATAGAGAGTCATGATTCAGTTAATAGAGATTGTGTTTCTGACAGAGAATCAATGATACACTTAATAGAGATTGTGTTTCTGACAGAGAATCAATGATACACTTAATAGAGATTGTGTTTCTGATAGAAAATCAATGATACACTTAATAGAGAAGGTGTTTCTGATAGAGAGTCATGATACAGTTAATAGAGATTGTGTTTCTGATAGAGAGTCATGATACACTTAATAGAGATTGTGTTTCTGACAGAGAATCAATGATACACTTAATAGAGATTGTGTTTCTGATAAAGAATCAATGATACACTTAATAGAGAAGGTGTTTCTGATAGAGAGTCATGATACAGTTAATAGAGATTGTGTTTCTGATAGAGAGTCATGATACAGTTAATAGAGATTGAGTTTCTGATAGAGAGTCATGATACAGTTAATAGAGATTGTGTTTCTGTCAGAGAATTAATGATACACTTAATAGAGATTGTGTTTTTGATAGAGAATCAATGATACACTTAATAGAGATTGTGTTTCTGACAGAGAATCAATGATACACTTAATAGAGATTGTGTTTCTGATAAAGAATCAATGATACACTTAATAGAAAAGGTGTTTCTGATAGAGAGTCATGATACAGTTAATAGAGATTGTGTTTCTGATAGAGAATCAATGATACACTTAATAGAGATTGTGTTTCTGATAGAGAGTCATGATACAGTTAATAGAGATTGTGTTTCTGATAGAGAGTCATGATTCAGTTAATAGAGATTGTGTTTCTGACAGAAAATCAATGATACACTTAATAGAGATTGTGTTTCTGATAGAGAATCAATGATACACTTAATAGAGAAGGTGTTTCTGATAGAGAGTCATGATACAGTTAATAGAGATTGTGTTTCTGATAGAGAGTCATGATACACTTAATAGAGATTGTGTTTCTGATAGAGAATCAATGATACACTTAATAGAGATTGTGTTTCTGATAGAGAATCAATGATACACTTAATAGAGATTGTGTTTCTGATAGAGAGTCATGATACAGTTAATAGAGATTGTGTTTCTGATAGAGGCAATAATATATTTGATACAGAGTGTTTCTGAGAAAGAGATTTACAGTGATATTTTTACCACGTATTTTGTGTGACAGTAATATGTGTTTTTCCTCTTACATTTAACATAAAATGGTTACCACTGAAATGACAAAATATGTCAAATGTCACAATGAGTTTCTTTGGTCTTGTACAGATGTGTATTTACGTATTTCTGTTTAGTTTCCATACTTGGTATTTAATAAATAATTTGCTTTGTACGAAGCTGATGGTATGTTATTTACAGAACAGAAAAAAACGATATAATCAAGAAAGATATTCCCAATATTGAACAGATCAGATCTTGTGACTACAGATAAGCTGAACATCTTCAAGTTACATCAGATCTTGTGACTACAGATAAGCTGAACATCTTCAAATTACATCAGATCTTGTGACTACAGATGAGCTGAACATCTTCAAGCTACATCAGATCCATGGTTTGTGAAAATATCTAATGTGATAGAAAGAAACATGAATAATAGAATTGTTAATCTGGTATAAGAAGAAGGTACTTAACACACTGTTAATCTGATATAATAAAAAGGTACTTAATATATTGTTAATCTGATATAATAAAAAGGTACTTAACACATTGTTAATCTCATATAAAAAAGGTACTTATCAATACATTGTTAATCTGACATAAGAAGAAGGATCTTAATACATTGTTAATCTGGTATAAGAAGAAGGTACTTAACACATTGTTAATCTGATATCAGAAGAAGGTACTCAATACACTGTTAATCTCATATAAAAAGGTACTTATCAATACATTGTTAATCTGACATAAGAAGAAGGATCTTAATACATTGTTAATCTGATATAATAAAAAGATACTTAATACATTGTTAATCTGATATAATAAAAAGGTACTTAACACATTGTTAATCTCATATAAAAAGGTACTTATCAATACATTGTTAATCTGATATAAGAAGAAGGATCTTAATACATTGTTAATCTGATATAATAAAAAGTACTTAATACATTGTTAATCTCATATAAAAAGTTACTTATTGATACATTCTTAATCTCATATAAAAAGGTAGTAATCAATACATTGTTAATATCATATAAGAGGGCACTTAATACGTTGTTAATCTGATACAAAAGGTAATTATCAATACATTTTTAATGTGATATGGGAAGAAGATAATTAATACATTGTTAAAAAGAAGGTACTTATCAATGCTTTGTTAATCTGATATAACAAGAAGGTACTTAATACGTTGTTAATCTGACACAAAAGGTAATTATCAATACATTGTTAATCTGGTATAAGAAGAAGGTACTTAATGCATTGCTGATCTGATTTAAGAAGAAGAGACATATCAGTATATTAGAAGACACGTAAATAAATCATTAATTTATCAGATAGATTTATTTGAGGTAAAGTATTTCATTTATATTGATAACAATAACACCTATGCATACAGATGTATGATATAGATGTATTATACAGATATTAGATACAGGTGTATGTGACAGATATATCACACATCATACAGATATATGATATAGATATTTGATATATACGTATGATGTATATGTATGATACAGATTTTTGATATAGATTTATGATGCAGATGGATGATACAGATGTACGACATATATGTGTGATAAAGATGTGTGATACATATTATGGTGTAGATGTGTGATATAGTTGTATAATATAAATGTACAATACAGATGTGTAATGTAGAAGTATGGTATATATGTACGATAAAGATGCATAATATAGATGTATCATACAGATGTAGGATATAGTTATATGATATAGATGTATGATATACTTGTATGATATAATATATGATATATATGTATGATACAGATGTATGATATATATGTATGATACAGATGTATGGTACAGGTGTATGATATAGATGTATGATATAGGTTTTTACTCTGTTGTCGTTCTATATTGGTTTCTCCGATATTCTGTAAGAGTTGAATCAATGACGTATTTAAAATATAAATCTAACCTTTTCTATTGATTTGTAAATAAGATAAGAGCTTATGTGGATAATAAAATGTAAAACTTACGAATTTATTTTAGTTCATCTCAAAATTTAGATCTCCATTTTTGGCTTTATTGTATTTTGCAGAAAAACAAATTTGAGGTAGCAAAACGCTAAAATTCACATAACTGTGTTTTCTTATTTAACTTGCTTTGGATGTTTTATATGATATTTATTTTTGGAGTATTTCAAGTGTAATCTTCCAATATTACAACATTTAATTAAATATTTCACTCAACTTATTTCTGAATAATTTATATTATATTGTAAGTCTTAAAAATACATGAAGTAGTAACAACATTGTATAGTATTCCTCTTGACGTCTTTATTATTACAGAGAATTATCGATACTAAAAATTACATTTAAATCATGGACGTATGAATGAGTAACAGTTTCATTATAACCCACCAGGTGGTGAGAATGTTCACAGCTATTCTGGTATTCTTTGCAGAATGCTGATAGTTGTAAAATATTTACTTGTTGTACACTTTCGATGACCAGGAATTCGTGAGAAAAAACAACTTCTTTCAACACCCCTACTACTTACTGGTTAGCTATGGCAATTGCCATGTTTAACCCGATTATATACTTCTGAACCGATCAATGGTAAGAAACGTTTCGTTTTTTTGTTTTGTTTTTGTTGCATTTCGGCAGTAACTGCAATTGTTAACCTTCTTGTGTATTGTTGGACCAGCCAAATAATTACAAATGGCATATCTAATATCATTATGTATTGTTGGACCAATCAAATGCTAACAAATGGCATTTTTAATATTATTATGTATTGTTGGACTAGTCAAATGAAAACAAATGGCATTTTTAATATCATTATGTATTGTTGGACCAGTCAAATGAAAACAAATGGCATTCTTAATATCATTATGTATTGTTGGACCAGTCAAACAAAAAAAAATGGCATTTTTAATATCATTATGTATTGTTGGACCAGTCAAATAAAAACAAATGACATTCTTAATATCATTATGTATTGTTGGACCAGTCAAACAAAAAAATGGCATTTTTAATATCATTATGTATTGTTGGACCAGTCAAATGTAAACAAATGGCATTTTTAATATCATTATGTATTGTTGGAATAGTCAAATGAAAACAAATAACATTTTTAATATCATTATGTATTGTTAGACCAGTAAAGTAAAAACAAATGGTATAACTAATATTTTTATGTGTTGTTGGACCAGTCAAATGCTAACAAATGGCATTTTTAATATCATTATGTATTATTTGACCAGTCAAATGAAAACAAATAGCATTTTTAATATCATTATTTATTGTTGGACCAGTCAAACAAAAACAAGTGGCATTTTTAATATCATTATGTATTGTTGGACCAGTCAAATGTAAACATATGGCATTTTTAATATCATTATGTATTGTTGGACCAGTCAAACAAAAACAAATGGCATTTTTAACATCATTATGTATTGTTGGACCAGTCAAATAAAAACAAATGGCATTTTTAATATCATTATGTATTGTTGGACCAGTCAAATGAAAACAAATGACATTTTTAATATCATTATGTATTGTTTGACCAGTCAAATAAAAACAAATGGCATTTTTAATATATCATTATGCATTTTTAGACCAATCAAATGAAAACAAATGGCATTTTTAATATCATTTTGTATTATGAACTCTTGAAAAATTATTGGTGTCTTGAAATTATTCCTGTTTGGAATTGTTGGATAATTATTGGTGTATTGAAGTTATTCGTGTTTCAAATTCTTGAAAAATTATTGGTGTCCTGACATTATTTCTGTTTGCAATTTTTGGATGATTATCAGTGTATTGAGGATATTCTCGTTTATAAAAGTAGCATGTAGACACTATCATACGTGAGGCTGTTAAAGGAACATGTAGGCTTTATCACATGTGAGGCTGTTAAATGAACATGTAGACACTATCACATGTGAGTTTTTAAAGGGACATGTAAACACTATCACACGTGAGGCTGTTAAAGGGAGATGTAGACACTATCAGATGTGAGGCTGTTAAAGGGACATGTAGACACCATCAGATGTGAGGCTGTTAAAGGGATACGTAGACACTATCAGATGTGAGGCTGTTAAAGGGACATGTAGACACTATAACATGTGAGGATCTTAAAAAAACATGTAGACACTATAAGATGTGAGGCTGTTAAAGGAACATGTAGACACTATCACATGTGAGGCTGTTAAAGGAACATGTAGGCACTATCACATGAGGGCTTTTAAAGGGACATGTAGACACTATCAGATGTGAGGCTGTTAAAGGAACATGTAGATACTATCACATGTGAGGCTGTTAAAGGAACATGTAGACACTATCAGATATGAGGCTGTTAAAGGAACATGTAGACACCATCAGATGTGAGGTTGTTAAAGGAACATGTAGACACTATCACATGAGGGCTTTTAAAGGGACATGTAGACACTATCAGATGTGAGGCTGTTAAAGGAACATGTAGATACTATCACATGTGAGGCTGTTAAAGGAACATGTAGACACTATCAGATATGAGGCTGTTAAAGGAACATGTAGACACCATCAGATGTGAGGCTGTTAAAGGAACATGTAGGCTTTATCACATGTGAGGCTGTTAAATGAACATGTAGACACTGTCACATGTGAGGCTGTTAAAGGAACATGTAGACACTATCACATGTGGGCTTTAAAAGGGACACGTAGACACTATCAGATGTGAGGCTGTTAAAGGGACATGTAGACAGTATAAGATGTGAGGATCTTAAAAAAAAACATGTAGACACTATAAGATGTGAGGCTGTTAAAGGAACATGTAGACACTATCACATGTGAGGCTGTTAAAGGAACATGTAGACACTATCACATGAGGGCTTTTAAAGGGACATGTAGACACTATCAGATGTGAGGCTGTTAAAGGGACATGTAGATACTATCACATGTGAGGCTGTTAAAGGAACATGTAGACACCATCAGATGTGAGGCTGTTAAAGGGCTATGTAGAGACTATTAGATGTGAGGCTGTTAATGGGAGATTAGACGCTATCACATGTGAGGCTGTTAAAGAAACATGTAGACACTATCTCATGTGAGGCTGTTAAAGAGACATGTAGACACTATCACATGTGAGGCTGTTGAAGGAACATGTAGACACTATCACATGTGAGGCTGTTAAAGGAACATGTAGACACTATCACACGTGCGGCTGTTAAAGGAACATGTAGACACTATCAGATGTGAGGCTGTTAAAGGAACATGTAGGCACTATCATATGTGAACTTTTAAAGGGACATGTTGACACTATCACACGTGAGGCTTTTAAAGGGACATGTAGACACTATCAGATGTGAGGCTGTTAAAGGAACATGCAGACACTATCAGATGTGAGGCTGTTGGCAGAACACGTAAACATTTTTTTTCAATTTTTGTTACTGAAAATGAACTTGTCTTTGTCGTGACTTTCAACAACAAAATTTTCTTCAAACAGATGATTTAAACATGTCCAACCTTGTTTCGCTCATATCGTAATAAAAGCCGTATATTCCATTGTGATCCTTCCCTATTGTGGTACAGCTATGTCGACGACACCTTTGCCATGTTTAATTCCATGGAGATATTAAAGATTTTGAACACACAAACTCCTCTCACGAAACTCACCATAAAGTACAAAATAACAAACAGTTGTCTTTTACTAACATGAACATTATCAGATGCGACACAGTTCAAATTCACCAAAAACATCACTCACACAGGATTCTACAGCCTGGAACCCCACCCATGAATCCAAACAAAAAAATTAATATCCAAAACATTTTATACACACAGTTTGAAGTCTTTGATCAATTGGCCAAATAGAAAAAGAAATGATTATTATAAACATTACTTCTTTCACTTCAACTGTTGTCGAATCATTTCCACACAAAAGCCAGAAAAAATGATTTGAAACTCAACTCACAACTGACACTAGTTCACCAAACAACAACACAACACTGCATTGTAGTTTACTATTTATCCCTAACATCAGTTTAAAAATAAATACAACTTGGAGGAAACTTGACATCAAACATACAGTTCCTTAAATTCACTCCAAAACCCAATACCAAACTAAAATAATTATTCAGTGAAATTACTTAGAATCATACGATTCCAATAATTTATAAAATAATGTAATATAACTGTACAGATTTTTACATTGGAAAAACCAGTAGAAAACTGCAAACCAGGTTTGCTGAGCACAAGAGAAAATGTTATTTCCATGTTCAAGACCGTTGTAACTTAAAAAAAACAAACACAGTATACCCATTCAAAACATTGTTATTTTCAACAAATAATCAAACATTAATAACAAGGCTATCTTAATTGAATAAAAGAACCCTGCCATGAACCGACATTCCGGGGTACCAAGATATTGTGAGACAATCTCTGGTCATGTGACCTCTTGGTTCGATATTGTATATTTATACATTCATGAGCCTATGTAAACTTCTCGTAGCTGAGGACAACATAGTCTTATCGAAACGTTGTACGTTTATAGTAAAGTAGAAAGAGCATGAGACGAGCGTTTCGAAACGTCGTCTTCTACAGTCATGTTTCTTACAACAGGCAGTTGCTTCCCTCTTCACTCAGAATAGAATACTCTTGATGAGTTTACAAACAACAAAGTTGGTGTTGATTTAAAGACTGAAGTAACAAGCGAATAGAAACCAGGGGTGAAGAATGAACACTAATGGAGGTTCACATGACCTATAGAGTGCCTCCACAATGTGACCTAGATATCTGATTCGACAGACGTGTCCTTTGTAAATAGGCCAAACAGGACCTCATATTAATCATTTCCAACACGATATTAATGTTACGTCGCAGTTATGACCTGTTTTATATGATTTTTTTAAAAAAATAACAAATAATGTGATTGAGCACAAACCGTTTTAGGTATGACACTTTGACTAATTATTACAATAGTTTGTTAAGTGTTACAACAATTTGTCAAACGACTTAACTCAATGCATGATTTACTTATGTATACTAGTTTAACTTGCATCCTGTGTAATTTTAAAAAGACTCCTTGTAACACAAAGACAGAAACTCTAGGTGCGTCCCATCAACTAGAAATAATACAATACAGTTTCATTTTACGGTTTACTTGTTTGTGCAGCAATGTATCTTATTTAGTCCTTAATAGGACTAATATTTTTGTATCGAAGTAAAATATTCAAACTACCTTCATGATGTTAGGAAAATACAATGGTTCAAGAAATTAGTTTAACACAAATATACGAAACAGTATAATCTGAGCACTTCATAAATGTTGGTCTTTCTTCTTCAGGGACAAGTTTGGAATGATCATGTGAGATAAAGTGACGTCATGATGATCCGGGAGTGTTTAAACTCTAAATATTTTACCTTCTGAACTGGACAAGAAATAATTTATTCTAAGTAAATATTATCCAAATGTAAATATTTTCTAAATCAATAAATCATGTATGTAACTTTTACTATTTTATGATATTCTAAACTAAGGGCGTAGATTTTTTACACCCGATGGGGGGGATGATTTTTGGAATCACTTATGTGGACTGTTAAATTTGCAAATTGGTAATCTCTGATTACGTGAACCTGAAAGCTGTAAACATTCAGTCACAGAGTAATCTTGTTGCCACGATACTTGCATGTATACTTAGGCCTACTGACTGATACTTTAGAACTATCGCTCAGATCGAAAAGCTTAGAAACACGCCTATATTAAAGATGTACATTTCGGCTACTGAAAAATCCTACGTCTAGGCCTAATTATGTAATTCGATTGGTAAGAACACGAGAATCACAAGAACAAACACACAATTTGTAGGCCTGAGATGCAATAAATCAATTCAACAGACTAAACTGTAGGAGGGGAATGATTGTATACACGATACCCCCCACCTAAAATGAAGGGGATGCATACCCTCAGCTACAAATGTAAGAACGTTTCTTACTAAATAGGTCAAATTACATCCGATGAGGGATTTTTGCAACCACTTATGTGGACTGTTCAATTATCATGTACACAAATACACGAATTTGTTATAGGTTGTTAAGACATACAGTGTAGAACATTACAGGTTATTTGAACATGTAGACAGAAAAGACAGTTACAAGATACTTAGACATGTGTACAGTATAGAGACTGTTACAGGTTACTCAAACATATGGACAGTATAGACTCTTAGAGGTTACTTAAACATGCAGACATTATAAACTGTTACAAGTTACTTAGACATGTGTATTGTATACACCGTTACAGATTATTTAGACAAGTGGACAGTGTAGATCGTTACAGATTACTTAAACATGTGGACAGTGTAGACTATTACAGGTTACTTAAACATGTGGACAGTATAGATTGTTACAGGTTACTTACACATGTGGACAGTGTAGACTATTACAGGTTACTTAAACATGTGGACAGTATAGATTGTTACAGGTTACTTACACATGTGGATACTTTAGGACGCTTCAGACTAAAGTTTTTAAAAATGAAATGACATTTTTGAATAGCTTGGAACTGCTCGCCGAGGTCTGAAGAGGTAACATGTCTGTCATATCTTTATCAGTTAGAATATCTCAAGAGGCAAGATTTGTTTATTTTTATTAAACATACAGATAGATACACAAAGAGTTAGTTGTCTTCTGCACACAGTGGGTATCGGAAGCCGATTTTGAGAGTCATAAAACCACAGACTTTCCACTGAGCCCTTGTGGTAAAGGAAGATATAGCTCCAAAGAATATCGCTAGGAGAGTGTAGTTTTATAAAGTTATGTTGGAGGTACCATAAGGTACATTAGACCAATGTAGACGTGACCTGAAATGATAATAATATCACAATTACCTTAACGACTGGGACATGAGCCACAAAGAGTACCTGACCTAAATCACGATGACTTCAGCCCTAAAACCATTGTTTTCATTAAATTCTCTAATATACAAAATACCACAGTTAAAAGGTAAGTTAAATTAGGCCCGATTTCCTTCTCGGTTTATATATATTTCACCAATTATTGTACATTAGTTTTCTTTCATTACCATTCTTATTGTTACCTTTCATTATTTACTATCTATGTTACGATTTAAGTCCATTTTTGTTGGAAAGAAAAGAAGTTATGTAGAAATTCAATAATGTCCGAAGTCAGAATCCAGTTCTCAGTACCAATGATACAAACAAAGGAACACAAACTACATCATAAAACTAATCATTAGAGTATAAACTATGTATATACCATCCTTGATCCATCATGGTTACATATCATGACAAGCTGAGATACACATTCGTGTATAGAAAGACCACAGAAGCTGTAAACTGTTTTCCACTAAACAAAGTACAATTTGTTTACAAGACATTACAGATGTTTACATTAGATTAAACAGAGAATCCCGCTTAGGCTACTGCTGTTCGAGTTAATCAGATAACATGTCTGTTTATTTAACTTAACAACTACGTTAATAGTGTTAGTTATGTATCTTTTACTTTAACTTGTTTGTTTGTTTGTTTTTAAATTTCGCACAAAGCTACTCGAGGGCTATCTGTGCTAGCCGTCCCTAATTTAGCAATGTAAGACTAGAGGAAGGCAGCTAGTCATCACCACCCACCGCCAACTCTTGGGCTACTCTTTTACCAACGAATAGTGGGATTGACCGTTACATTATAACGTTCCCACGGCTGAAAGGGCGAGCATGTTTGGCACGACCGGGATGCGAACCCGCGATCCTCAGATTACGAGTCGCACGCCTTAACACGCTTGCCCATGCCGGGCCGTTACCTTAACTAAACAATAACATAATGTAACAAAATTTTTACTTTTTCTTGTCCCTGGACACAAAGTGTTATTTCCCAATTGCTTATGCCTAAAGTCAATGAAAAAGACCTTTTCTTGAAACTTTGCTTTTGTGACCTGCGTAATGCAATTTTCAACTTTATCCATTTTCCAGAGCATTCCTGAGAGATTCGGTGCTGAGCAGCTGATAGAAAATTTTCTCGAACCTACAAGAATTTTCAAGAACTTTCTAGAATGTTGTACAACTTACAGTAATTTTCTAGAATGTTGTAGAACTTACAATAATTTTCAAAAACCTTTTAGAGCTTTCTAGAACGTTTTACAGTAATATATATATATATACATGGGCACACCACTTCAGTTTAGTTCTAGCTGCTTAAGTGAACACAGACCTATCTGATTTTATCAGAGATGGCATCAAGAAGCTGCAAGTATTCTCCAGACGGATTCTGCTGTGTACGTGGCCAATTTATCAAGACAAGAGCGAAAAAGTGTATCCGGTCTGTGCGAGTCAATTGTAATTGCCTGTAACCCGAACGAGTGGCGCCTCTTCATTGATAGCTCATCCAGAAGCCTCAAAGCTGTGCTGCTCCATAACGGAAATAAGTATCCGTCTCTTTCCCTGGCTCATTCGGTGCCCCTCAAAGAGGAATACAACAGCATTAAGATCTTGTAAGAAGCCTTGAATTATGATGAGTATGGCTGGGAGGTTATCGAAGACTTCAAAATGGTGGCATTGCTGATGGGTCTCCAAGGAGGCTTTACCAAGTTTCCCTGTTATCTTTGCCTTTGGAACAGCAGAGACACTGCAGCACACTACAATAGGAAACACTAGCCACATCGGACCGAGTTCTCTGTGGGGAAGAACAATGTCAAGTGTAATCCACTAGTAGACCTACAGAAGGTGTTGTACCCACCATTGCACATAGAATTGGGTCTTATGAAACAATTTGTCACAGCTCTTGATAAGGATTCTGCAGCCTCCAAGTACCTTCAAGACTTCTTCCCTAAGCCGTCTGAGGCAAAGGTCAAAGCTGGTGTCTTCGTTGGATCACATATAAAGAAGAGCCTGGAGTACACAGAATTCCCCAAGAAGATCAGTAGGAAGATAAAAAAGGTTGGGGCAGCTTTGTCTTAATGGTTTAGGGCTTCTTTGGCAACCTCAAGGCCAAAAATTATGTGAAACTGATTGAGGCTCTGGTGAAGAACTACGGCAAAATGGATGTCCCTGAAAGTCCATATCCTTGACGCTCATCTTGATAAATACAAGGAGAACATGGGAACATACTCAGAGGAGCAAGGCGAGCGTTTTCACCAATATATACTGGACTTTGAACGCCGCTTCCAAGGAGCGTTTAACAAAAACATGATTGGAGACTATATTTGGGTGAAAGTGATTTACATTAAAGTCGCAAATCTCGAAAAATTACTCACTTTTAAACATTTTTGTATAACTTTGTTATCAATACATGTAAATATTGATTCATATGTTGTTTTATTCAGACCTTACGTAAATGAAAATGTGCAAATTTTCCCATTATTACATATAAAATAGGTTAATTTCTAAATTTCATTATCCAGGTCAAAAAAACAAAGTTTGAATAGATTAATGGCCATTTTCTGTACTTTTAGAACATAAGCATTTAAGAAATAACACATACTATCCAGGAACAAAATTTGTGTTCCATAGTGTAATGGTATAGGCTCCGATCCATCATTTATATCGATGTTACCTTAACTGAACAATAATGGCACACACTCTGATCCATGAATTACGACGATGTTAACTTAACTAAACAAGAATGGGACACACTCTGATCCATCATTTATATCGATGTTAACTTAAGTAAACATTAATGATACACACTATGATCCATTATTTATATCGATGTTACCTTAACTGAACCAGAACTGTACAGACTCTGATCCATGATTTACATCAATGTTACCTTAACTGAACCAGAACTGTACAGACTCTGATCCATGATTTACATCAGTGTTATCTTAACTGAACCAGAACTGTACAAACTGTGATCCATGATTCACATGAATGTTACCTTAACTGAATAAGAACGGTACAGACTCTGATCCATGATTTACATCAATGTCACCTTAACTGAACCAGAACAGTACAGACTCTGATCCATGATTTACATCAATGTTACCTTAACTGAACCAGAACTGTACAGACTCTGATCCATGATTTACATCAATGGTACCTTAACTGAACCAGAACTGTACAGACTCTGATCCATGATTTACATCAGTGTTATCTTAACTGAACCAGAACTGTACAAACTGTGATCCATGATTCACATGAATGTTACCTTAACTGAATAAGAACGGTACAGACTCTGATCCATGATTTACATCAATGTTACCTTAACTGAACCAGAACTGTACAGACTCTGATCCATGATTTACATCAATGTTACCTTAACTGAACCAGAACTGTACAGACTCTGATCCATGATTTACATCAATGTTACCTTAACTGAACCAGAACTGTACAGACTGTGATCCATGATTTACATCAGTGTTACCTTAACTGAACCAGAACTGTACCGACTCTGATCCATGATTTACATCAATGTTACCTCAACTGAACCAGAACTGTACAGACTCTGATCCATGATTTACATCAGTGTTATTACCATAACTAAACCAGAACTGTACAGACTCTGATCCATGATTTACATCAATGTTACCTCAACTGAATCAGAACTGTATAGGCTCTGATCCATGATTTACATCAATATTACCTTAACTGAACCAGAACTGTACAGACTGTGATACTTCTTTACATCAATGTTACCTTAACTGAACCAGAACTGTACAGACTCTGATCTATGATTTACATCAATGTTACCTCGTCTCAAGAAAAAGAAACATTAACTTAACTTCAAAATAAAAAACATAATATTTTATAATACACTGACTTAACCTTAAGATATTATAATTCATTTAATCTTACGACAGGTAAAAGGATAAGATTTAAACTTAGACTTAGGATGGGAAAACAATTATATATTATTGTAGTATTTATTAAACTGTTTAACACAGAATCATATTCATACGATTAATATCAATAAATTAGTCGACTTTATCCAGTACAGGCTCGGCATGGCCATGCGTGTTAAGGCGTGCGACTCGTAATCCGAGGGTCGCGGGTTCGCATCCCCCTCGCGCCAAACACGCTCGGCCTTTCAGCCGTTGGGGCGTTATAATGTGACAGTCAATCCCACTATTCGTTGGTAAAAGATTAGCCAAATATTGTTGGCGGTGAGTGGTGATGTCTAGCTGCCTTCTTTCTTCTCTTACACTACTAAATTAGGGACGGCTAACGCAGATATCCCCCGAGTCTTTTTTTGTGAGAAATTCAAAAAAAAAAACAACAACAAACAAACCGATAGTAAGAAATACACCTTTGTGATACGGTAATCACAGAACTTACCTACAAATAATACTAATAATGACTCTTTATATTAAGGTTCAGATAACACCGTGAAATATATATCCAATGAGGCAGTAACAGTAACCAATAAAACTTAAAATCAAACGGCAAAAATAATGTTAGTAACTGATATGTATCACAGACATTTATAAGATATACGTGGATGGTATAACAGTATCCCCATGAAGATTTACCAAAAAGTTATAATACATACTAAGCTATACCAGCAAATTATGCCCCGAAATATACACATTATAGAATTGGTCTTATAACAAATGATACATGATTGCATTCAACATAACCAGATTTTCTATCTTGTTTTCCAAACAAATAAATGTATTTGCCCTAAACATGAATATTTATATAAAATGTTACACACAAATGTGTTGTTGGTTTAACCAGGAAACTTTCTCGTATTTCGAGTGAGGTTTGTGAGCAATATTAATATTCTATTTGCTTCTGCCTAGTAGCGTTTTCTGAGACATAGAGCACTTGGGATACTTGTGCCTGATGTGAGGAACCTGTTTTTTCAGAGAAATGTTTCCAAAATGAAATTGCTGCATATTCTTTCTCTGAAATACCAAACCCTAACAGGAATGGATAATATTTAGTATTTCCATCATTAGAAAGAACCATCAACGTGAATTAATATACACGTCCTTCGAGAAGACGACCTTCATAACGTATAGAATGACAACTTTTATTTTATACGTGGTAAGTGAAGCCATTAGAAACAACAGCTACGCTATTTCTTAAATACGAAAAACATAATTACGTTGCTTGTATAATCACGAACCTGCTACAGCTTTGAACTCAAGAACAAAGCATTAACATCGAAACCTTATTCTGTTGGTCCTGTTTTCAGTACTTAACGAAACCGGAGTTTCTTAAATCTTTAGAATATATTATGTTGTTTACAGAAGTTACAGTACAATTAAAAGGATTTATGCATTTTGGTAACGAACTATTTTTATTATATTCTGACCAGAATGTTTTCATTTGTTTGTTGTTGTAAGACGTACGTTATTTCTCAGCCGCCTCAATTTTTATTTATTTTGTGAAAAAACAAACACATTAAACGCTTATAAATTGTTTTGAAGTTTATATTTGGCATAAGTAATGTTTGACACTTGGTTGTATAAGTGGTATATCATTTGTAACTATCGGATGAGTTGGTAAAAACAACAGTAATATTCTAAATATTGTTAACAGGAAGTTACGAAACTCTCGAACAATAAACTACCAAAAGTAGTTTACTAAGTGAATGCATCTATTCACATGAAAAACATTATGATACTATTAGTTATAATGAAGATGTAACAGCAAAACGTTACGCCATCGTTAGGCCTAATCATATATAAGTATTTACTGAGCTAACACTTTATTATGACTGATAACGTGATAAGAAAAAACGACTTGTATTCAAACATGTCTGTTTCAACAAGACGAGAAAATTTAGTTTCTTTGTGACAAATATAATTTGTTTTTCCTTTAACAGGATTCTCTTCTCTCTGGTTTTCGGTTGTTAAATTTCTTTATCAGAAAATATTTTTAAAGTTAACATTATAAACTTTAAATTACATTTTGTGATTTAATTTTTGAAAAAAAACTGAACAAAATTATTTTGAACATTATATATTTCACATTATTTCTGTTTCTCAACTGTAGTACAATATACTTTACTATATGTCGATTGCTTTCAAAGATTAAAATCCAATAAATGTAATATTTGAAGTACAGTTGAACCCAAAGTTCTGATAAATTACCAAAATACATATGTCTATTACGAACTAACCCACAATTCGCTGTTGGACAAGTCTATTACTTAGGATACAGGTCAGTCTGTTGTCTATAGTCAAAATAGTTTCATAATTATTTCTGTAATAAACCATTAACGCCATTGTTAAGCCTAATTATATATATGTATTTACTAAGCTAACACTTTATCATGACTGATAACGTGATAAGAAAAAATGACTTGTATTCAAACATGTCTGTTTCAAGTTAACACTATATTCATTTTTATAAAGATAAAACTAGACCACATAGTAACAAGATATGCATTGTAATAAACGCGGAGTAAATATATTATTAAACTCAAATAAATGATAGCACACCAGGACTACTGACCCAATATAATGTTCAATACCTAAATCAGTTCCACTCTAACTCTTCATTTGTCATAAGAAAAACTATGTCAAATATCTTACACTGTCTTCGTATAAGAACGTTTTATTGCAAGTATTATCACAGTAGCCCCCTTCTGAACCTTTTCCAACAACTCAGAGTCCTTTCTAAGGTGAGGAGTTCAAAGTTGAACTCGATACTCCGGGAGTGATCTAATACAGTAAATACACTTTAACCCCGTGTGACCTGATACAGTAAATACACTTTAACCCCTCTAACTGTTCTTTTGTCAAGATAAAAGAGTTTGAGGTATTATAACCTTTCCTTGTCTCACAAACTTTCCATCTCAGGTACTAATTTTTTTATTAACCATTTACAACAATTCGATGACTTTCCTGATGCCACGAGCCTAAGACCGAACAAAATGTGGCTTAAACAGCGACCTGTCAATGGAAATTATAACCTCTTTAGATTTGTATTTAGTATTTCTTCAGATACAACCATAAGTTTTATTTGGTTTATCACTGTCAACAGTTGGGTGGTTTAAGGGATGATCAACCACTACATAAGGATAACGTTTCTCTTAAGGTTATTCACCAAAATTACACATAAAATCCAAACTACGATAAACCACATTAATTAATTACCTTGTATTGATGGTAATAAAATGCTATCAAACGAATTACACGACAATGTTACGTTATATCCAGTGATTTTATTCAGCAGTTATAACGAATTACGCGACAAAGTTACGTTATCTCCAGTGATTTTATTCAGCAGTTATAACTAATTACACGACAAAAGTTTCATCATTATGAAGTGAATTACGTAACAAGAGCCTGTGATAATTAAAACGATTTACTTGATATATTAAAAAATAATTGGAATATACTCAGAAAAGTGCTTCCCTCTATTGAGACGTTTAGAACTAATGTAGTTAAATAATATTTGTCTTTTCTGTTTCTATCAACAGTAAATGTTCCATGACTTCAGTAACTGCATAATCTACTGTCAAACGTGAATAGAAAGATCTTCAGTCATATTGTTCAACATGATTACTAACAATGTTTAGTTTACTTTCGAGTCGGTTCCAATTGTATCGTGATAGGTCCCCCATTGGTACAGCGGTAAGTCTACGGATTTACAACTCTAAAATCAGAGATTCAATTCTCCTCGACAGATTCATCAAATAGTTCGCTGGACCACTGCTATAAAAAAACACACGCAATCCTAATAGGTATTTTGGTTTAATAGCCCAGAAATGATAAGAAAGCTGTTGAATACCTTGGTAGATGGCGCTCATATCTTAATTAGAAGTTAAAAAACGTGGCTATGATTTTCCTGATATTTTTTATTTGGTTGATTTGCCGAATAAAGCGAGAGTGAATCTTATTTTTCTCTTGTTCTATTTATTTAGAAACATTTCTAATTTTTCTAGCTCGATACACATGATCAAAGTCTCACAAACGGGAAAAACCACGGCAAACGCTCGCCCCTGCGGGCAATCACATTCCATCCCGGAAAAACACAGAACCGGAATTATGATTTAGTGACATTAGCAAGGTTTATTTGTTGTTGTTTTTTATTTTCGTACAGAGCTACACGAGGGCTACATGCGTATGTAATTTAACAGTCAGAAAATAGAGGAAAAGCAGCTAGTCGTCACAGCCCATCGCCAACTCTTTACCATCGAATAATAAGATTGATCGTAACATAACAACGCCGACACAGTTGAAAGGGTGAGCATGTCTGGTGTGACACGGCCCTCAGATTACGAGTTCAGCTCTTTAACCTTGTGGCCACAGTTGGTCAGTTTACAAGGAATACATAGCATTTCTATATAATATTATTTTCAATAGACAGTAAGACAGACAAATTTAACAATATATGATAGATTACATATTATACAGAGCAAAATGAGATAAAAGCTGAGGACAACAGTTACTATCTCTTTAATAACCTCTAAACGAGAAAACAAGGGAAGAGGAGGGAATAACATTATCATATTATAATTTTACATTGATCGAAATGTTTTATAATAAACTACAGTTTGCATGTAAAAAAACAAATCCTAATGTCTTGTTGGAAGCATTTTAATTATCAACTATTTTGTTAACTTGTATTACGTTGCACAGCTCTAGGTTTCTCTCAGTTTATTGGTTCTACACAGTCCTTTTGGCCTGTTTACTGTTTGACTGGGTTTACGTTATTCTATTGGCCCGTTTGCTGTCGAACAGGGTTTACCTTGTCATGTTGACCTATTTGCTGTCTGACTGTCTCTACGCGATTTTCTTTACCTATTTACTGTTTCTGTACGCCTAATTTCATTACTGTCTTAACTTGTTTACTGTCCGTTTAGTTATTTACAAGTTGTATTTAAATCATAGTGAGTGAAGAGAATGAAACTGGGAAACCCGTCACACATTAATTATTTTACCATCAGTCTCAAGATACGAAATCATGAATTAAGTTTTGGTTAGCATTATGAGTAATGTATTTCAATTTAACCAGCCTAACCAAAACATAACTTTTATAATTTAGATTGTTCTTCGAGTCATTTTACTTAATGAATCTGAGATAATTTATTTATTCCAAATAATATAGATAATTAAAAACTGATCGAATGTAAAAAAAAAACACACACACACAAACACTTGGGTCAATTAAGTGGACTTTTAGGTCAGTTCTGGTCAGTCTGAGAGAGGAACTACTGAGTATAGCTCTGGAGCATCACACCCAGTTTCAGACATTAGACAATAAAAGTATTTCACTTATTTCTGACGTGAAACATATCGAAAATTTATCTAATTCGATTCGCTGACCGAAACGTTTTGTCTCAATTGACAGGACAAAAAAAAAAGAAAATATTTATAGAGATATCAAGCGATTTAAGAGAACATAAAATGTATTAGAATCCATATGAAGATAGACTCTTATTAATGATGAGGTCCTAATGTGACTTAGGTCAGGTGAACCATAAGCAATAGCTTAAACAACCTTTACGTTTTGATTTTCATGAGAAATAAAATTTATTGACCTGGTTAAGTACATCTCTGTCTCGTGACAGTCCTTAAGTCATTCTCTAAGTCTTCACATCACACAGTGACAAGACACTGAGGTTTACACGTGAAGTGGCGTCATCTTGCGGTAATAATGAGAAACTTATAGAATTTTCAATTGTTATACAGGAGTTTCTTAATGTTTTTGAATAATTAGGTGTAGTTTCACTGTCTATTTATAAATAATTTAATATTTTGTAAATTTCAGATTAACATACAACAAAACTAATAAATATTTTTTTAATTTCATTCAATTTAAAGTAAAAAAAACATTCGTAAATAAAAAAAATCAAACACTTCAACATTCTAAGAAATGATGTACAATCCCTTTAAGAAGACCAGTTATAATAAGCAAACAAATTTGAACATTCTAACAAATGATGTACAATCCTTTTTATGAAGACCAGTTATAATAAGTAAACACATTTGAACATTCTATCAAATGATGTACAATGCTTTGTATGAAAACCACTTATAATAAGCAAACACATTTGAACATTCTAACAAATGATGTACAATCCTTTTTATGAAGACCAGTTATAATAAGCAAAGACATTTGAACATTCTAACAAATGATGAACAATCCCTTGTAAGAAGACAGTATTAGTAAGCAAACACATTTGAACATTCTAACAAATCATGAGCAATCCCTTGTAAGAAGACAAGTTATAATAAGTAAACACATTTGAATATTCTATCAAATGATGTACAATGCTTTGTATGAAGACCACTTATAATAAGCAAACACATTTGAACATTCTAACAAATAATGAACAATCCCTTGTAAGAAGACAAGTTATAATAAGTAAACACATTTGAACATTCTATCAAATGATGTACAATGGTTTGTATGAAGACCACTTATAATAAGCAAACACATTTGAACATTCTAACAAATCATGAACAATCCCTTGTAAGAAGACAAGTTATAATAAGTAAACACATTTGAACATTCTATCAAATGATGTACAATGGTTTGTATGAAGACCACTTATAATAAGCAAACACATTTGAACATTCTAACAAATCATGAACAATCCCTTGTAAGAAGACAAGTTATAATAAGTAAAAACACATTTGAACATTCTATCAAATGATGTACAATGCTTTGTATGAAGACAACTTATAATAAGTAAACACATTTGAACATTCTATCAAATGATGTACAATGCTTTGTATGAAGACCACTTATAATAAGCAAACACATTTGAACATTCTAACAAATTATGAACAATCCCTTGTTAGAGAGACAAGTTATAATAAGCAAACACATTTGAACATTCTATCAAATGATGTACAACCCCTTATATGAAAACACGTTCTAAGAACAACCGGGTAAATAATCTGATTTAAAAGATACTATACTTTCCAAATCGTTGAACTTGAAATATGTATTTCAGGACAATCACTTTATTCAAAAGCGATTCTGAGCAAGTAATATGAAACTAAACGTTATGCCTCTGGGCAATTCTTGGATCTAAAGATATTCATATTTCAATATGAGTTTACATTCAGTCACCATGCGTGGGTGAGCCAAGTTTATTCACAACTCAAATTCTAAAGGCCAGACAAACTGGGCACGTACACTTTAAATCCTACAAAAATGGTTTTATTTAGTTTATATTCAAAGGAATAACAAACAAAAACGTTGGGCTATTTTAAAATAAACTTTAAAGATATTTGCAGTTATAAGATAAGTTGAAATGTGTGTAGAGATTTACTTTCAATTTTAAATTTGTTCGTATTACATCTATTACTCTCTTTAAAATTTTCTTAATTTTAAAATAAAGGTTAATAAAGGAACGTGTTTTCGTCATAAAATGTATTTTTATGTTTATTTGTCACAGATAAATAATTATAAACTTTTACTGAAAGGTTTACAGACTCTCTAAATAATATTATGTTATTTGTTTACAGACTCTCTAAATAATATTATGTTATCTGTTTACGGACTCTAAATAATATTATGTTATTTGTTTACGGACTCTCTAAATAATATTATGTTATTTGTTTAGAGGCTCTCCAAATAATATTATGTTATTTGTTTACAGACTCTCTAAATAATATTGTTATTTGTTTACAAACTCTCTAAATAATATTATGTTATTTATTTACAGAATCTCTAAATAATATTGTTATTTGTTTACAGACTCTCTAAATAATATTATGTTATTTGTTCACAGACTCTCTAAATAATATTATGTTATTTGTTTGAACTCTCTAAATAATATTATTATTTGTTTACAGGCTCTCTAAATAATATTGTTTTTTTGTTTTGAGACTATCTAAATAATATTATGTTACTTGTTTACGGACTTTCTAAATAATATTATGTTATTTATTTACAGAATCTCTAAATAATATTGTTATTTGTTCACAGACTCTCTAAATAATATTATGTTATTTGTTTACAGACTCTCTAAATAATATTATGTGATTTATTTACAGGCTCTCTAAATAATATTATGTTATTTGTTTACGAACTCTCTAAATAATATTAATATTTGTTTACAGGCTCTCTAAATAATATTGTTATTTGTTTACAGACTATCTAAATAATATTATGTTATTTGTTTACAGCTCTCCAAATAATATTATTATGTTATTTGTTAACAGACTCTGTAAATAATAGTATGTTATTTGTTCATAGACTCTCTAAATAATATTATGTTAGAGACTCTCTAAATAATATTATGTTATTTGTTTACAGACTCTCTAAATAATATTGTTATTTGATTATAAACTCTGTAAATAATAGTATGTTATTTGTTTATAGACTCTCTAAATAATATTATGTT